>NC_084757.1:4504135-4579135 GCF_033978785.1 Entelurus aequoreus | reverse complement strand
TCAACCCAGTAACAAGCGGTAGAAAATGAATTGATGGATGGGTGAAAAAGGATAGATTAAAAAAAATAATTAAAACTTTTTTTTCTTCTTCATTTTACCCAGTAAGAAGCGGTAGAAAATGGATTGATGGATGGGCGAAAAACGACAGATGAAAAAAAAAAAAAATTATTAAACGTTTTTTTTGTTTTCTTTATTTTACCCAGTAACAAGCGGGAGAAAATGGGTTGATGGACGGGTGAAAAAGGACAGATTAAAAAAAAAAAAAAAACATTTATTTTATTTATTTTTCGTTTTTTAACCCAGTAACAAGTGGTAAAAAATGAATTGATGGATGGGAGAAAAAGGACAGATTAAAAAAATAATTAAATTAAAAATAAAAAAAATATTTTTTTTCTAACCCAGTAACAAGCGGTAGAAAATGGCGAAAAACAACAAATGAAAAAAAATTATAATTAAAACTTTTTTTTTTTTTTACCCAGTAACAAGCGGTAGAAAATGAATTGATGGATGGGCGAAAAAAGACAGATTAAAAAAATAATTAAATTAAAAATATAACTTCTTTTTTTTAACCCAGTAACAAGCGGTAGAAAATGGATTGATGGATGGGCGAAAAACAACAAATGAAAAAAATTATAATTAAAACATTTTTTTATTTTTTTTTCATTTTTTAACCCAGTAACAAGCGATAGCAAATGAATTGATGGATGGGCGAAAAAGGATAGATTAAAAAATAAAAAATAATTTTTATTTTTTTATTTTTTTTACCCAGTAACAAGCGGTAGAAAATGAATTGATGGATGGGAGAAAAAGGACAGATTAAAAAAATAATTCAATTAAAAATAAAAAAAATATTATTTTTTTCTAACCCAGTAACAAGCGGTAGAAAATGGCGAAAAACAACAAATGAAATAAAATTATAATTAAAACTTTTTTTTTTTTTTTTCATTTTTTAACCCAGTAACAAGCGGTAGAAAATGAATTTTGGTGGGCGAAAAAGGATAGATGAAAAAAAAAAAAATTAAAACTTTTCTTTTTTTTAACCCAGTAACAAGCGGTAGAAAATGGATTGATGGATGGGCGAAAAACAACAAATGAAAAAAAATTATAATTAAAACTTTTTTTTTTTTTTTTTAATTTTTTAACCCAGTAACAAGCGGTAGAAAATGAATTGATGGATGGGAGAAAAAGGACAGATTAAAAAAATAATTAAATTAAAAATAAAAAAATCATTATTTTTTTCTAACCCAGTAACAAGCGGTAGAAAATGGCGAAAAACAACAAATGAAAAAAAATTATAATTAAAACTTTTTTTTTTTTTTTTCATTTTTTAACCCAGTAACAAGCGGTAGAAAATGAATTTTGGTGGGCGAAAAAGGATAGATGAAAAAAAAAAAATTTAAACTTTTCTTTTTTTTAACCCAGTAACAAGCGGTAGAAAATGGATTGATGGATGGGCGAAAAAAGACAGATCAAAAAAATAATTAAATTAAAAATAAAACTTTTTTTTTTTTTAACCCAGTAACAAGCGGTAGAAAATGAATTTGGATGGGCGAAAAAGGATAAATGAAAAAAAAAAATTAAAAATTGTTTTTTCTTTATTTTACCCAGTAACAAGTAGTAGAAAATGAATTAATGGATGGGCGAAAAAGGATAGATAAAAAAAATAAATAAATAAAAAGTTTTATTTTTTATTTTTTTTACCCAGTAACAAGCGGTACAAAATGAATTGATGGGCGAAAAAGGATAGATGAAAAAATAATAATAATAAATAAATAAATAATTAAAAATAAAATTGTTCTACTCGGGACTACCCGCGGGCCGGGTTTTGGACGCTGGCGGGCCGTAGTTTGGGGACCCCTGGCCTACACCATCCCCTCAGACAAGCCGCAGCTGGAGCCGTCCCAATACTTCTGTCCGTGTTGTGGCATTTCAGAATAAAAGTCCTCCATCTCCAAATGTGTAGTAATGAGATGGCGGTGACGTGTGAAGTCTCACCCACGCCGCCGTCAGCACAGAGACCCGACCAAGACTCTCCACAAAAGAAGGAAAAAACTCGGTCCACCCGAGGCGTCACATGAGCAGAACGCCACATTAGCCCCGCCCTCTTTGCTTGGCGCTTCCAGGGGAGAGCAGCAGATTGTCAGAGCCTCCAAGTGGGCCAGGCCCAGCGGGTCACATCCCCTCAGAATCATCACGTCCCAAACAAACAAACATATGTCCGTGATTCACCACATCCTCGGGAGGCAAGAACCTACACCAGCAGCACAAACACCAACGTGACGTTTGAGTGGATGTGAAGGAGGACCACCTTGGACCTTAGACCTCGGACCACCCTCAAAACCTCCCCCGTTCCATCCAATCCATGCTATTTGCAGGAAATAAAAGCTAGCATGCTAACAGGTATCATCCAAAAGCAACAAATAATTTGATGCTAAAGTGTATACCTGCAAAATTAGCTAACAAATACAAATCTAGGATGCTAACAGGTATCATTCATCAAGTAACAAATTATTTGATGTTGATGTTTATACCTACCAAATTAGCTAATTAAAAAAGGCATCAGAACAACAACAACACTAACTAAAGTGGCAGCAAGACAACACTCTACTGGTGGAAATGGGGAAAAACCCAGCCTCATTGAATGCATCAGAACAACAACAACACTAACTAAAGTGGCAGCAAGACAACACTCTACTGGTGGAAACTGGGAAAACCCAGCCTCATTGAATGCATCAGAACAACAACAACACTAACTAAAGTGGCAGCAAGACAACACTCTACTGGTGGAAACTGGGAAAACCCAGCCTCATTGAATGCATCAGAACAACAACAACACTAACTAAAGTGGCAGCAAGACAACACTCTACTGGTGGAAACTGGGAAAACCCAGCCACATTGAATGCATCAGAACAACAACAACACTAACTAACGTGGCAGCAAGACAACACTCTACTGGTGGAAACTGGGAAAACCCAGCCTCATTGAATGCATCAGAACAACAACAACACTAACTAAAGTGGCAGCAAGACAACACTCTACTGGTGGAAACTGGGAAAACCCAGCCACATTGAATGCATCAGAACAACAACACTAACTAAAGTGGCAGCAAGACAACACTCTACTGGTGGAAACTGGGAAAACCCAGCCTCATTGAATGCATCAGAACAACAACAACACTAACTAAAGTGGCAGCAAGACAACACTCTACAAAAGCTAGAATGCTAACAGGTATTCAACAGTAACAAATTATTCGATGCTAAAGTGTATACCTGCAAAATTAGCAAACAAATAAAAATCTAGGATGCTAACAGGTATCATTTGCCAAGTAACAAATTATTTGACGTTGAGGTTTATACCTACCAAATTAGCGAATAAAAAAAGCTAGAATGCTAACAGGTATCATCCAAAATTAAGTAAATATTCGATGCTAAAGTGTATACCTGCAAAATTTGCTAAAAAATAAAAATCTAGGATGCTAACAGGTATAAATTGTCAAGTAACAAATTATTTGACGTTGAGGTTTATACCTGCAAAATTAGCTAATAAAAAAAGCTGGAATGCTAACAGGTATTCAAAAGTAACTAAATATTCGATGCTAAAGTGTATACCTGCAAAATTAGCTACAAAATAAAAATCTAGCATGCTAACAGGTATAATAATCGTCAAATAACAAATTATTTGACGTTGGTTTATAGCGACAAAATTAGCTAAAAAAAAAGAGCTAGAATGCTAACAGGTATCCTCCAAAAGTAACTAAATATTCGATGCTAAAGTGTATACCTGCAAAATTAGCTACAAAATAAAAATCTAGCATGCTAACAGGTATAATAATCGTCAAGTAACAAATTATTTGACGTTGAGGTTTATACCGACAAAATTAGCTAAAAAAAAAAAGCTGGAATGCTAACAGGTATCCTCCAAAAGTAACTAAATATTCGATGCTAAAGTGTATACCTGCAAAATTAGCTACAAAATAAATATCTAGCATGCTAACAGGTATAATAATCGTCAAGTAACAAATTATTTGACGTTGAGGTTTATACCGACAAAATTAGCTAAAAAAAAAAAAGCTAGAATGCTAACAGGTATCCTCCAAAAGTAACTAAATATTCGACGCTGAGGTGTGTACCTCCAAATTTGCTAAAAAAAAAAAAAAAAAAAAAAAATCCAGAATGCTAACGTTAACATATAAATCGTCAAGTAACAAATTGATGTTGAGGTTTATTCCTCCAAAATTTGATAATAAAAAAAAGCTAGAATGCTAACAGGTATCATTCAAAAGTAACTAAATATTTGATGCTAAAGTGTATACCTGCAAAATTAGCCCAAAAGCTAGCATGCTAATATTAGAATGCTAACAGTTGTGCTGCGGGCCGCACTTTGGACACCCGGGTTTAAAAGGAGGTTAGGTCAGCTGGGATAGGCTCCAGCATGGACACTGCAGAATGAATGAATGAATGCAAGGTTCATCATATTTGATGCAGGGCAGCAGATGCGAGCGAGGAGACAAACAACACATGTCGTAAATCCACTCGGGTATCTTTTAACAATCTACGACCAGAGTCAACTTGAACTCTCGTCCTCGCCACGTTTGGTCCACCGCACGTTCTGATCCATTTACCCTGCGGAGGCGAGGGGGGGGCTCATGAATAAGCAGAGGACGAGCCGGACAACAATGATGGATGTGACACCAGGCGGCCATGTCCTCCTGCCGACTACAAGGGACAAACTGTAGCGACAACTTGCTAACTTCACTGCAAAGTTGAACGCCGTCGTGTTTTTACAAACTGCTGCTCATGGAGAGCTACGTCGCTAAATGATTACACTATTGTCAGCTCTGTTGTCAAAATTACACTCTTGCTTTTTTTTTTACCGTAAATACTAAACTACTTTTTTACCCTAAAATTCTGCCAACTGAGCGGACAATTTTCTATTTTTTTTTATAAATTTTGATTTCTATTTACTGTTTTAATTGGTTTTACCCTTTAAAATTGTTTTTAATCATATTTATTTTTATGTTGTTTTTATATTGGTTTTATATTTATTTATTTTCTGTTTTTATTCAGTCATTGGTGGAGCATAATATTGTTTTTAATATTGTTTTTAATACTGTTTTTAATATTGTTTTTAATATTGTTTTTAACATGACTGTGCAGCACTTTGGAAACATTCTTGTTGTTTAAATGTGCTACATAAATAAAGTGGATTGGATTGGAATTTTTTTTGCTGTAAAATCAAATTTTTGCTTGTAAAACAATTTTTTGCTGTAAAATTTACGGTGTTTATTAAATGATTGTAAATACAAAACTGCATTTTTTTACAGTAAAATTCTGCCAAACCTGATCTATCAATTTCCTAGCGTAAAAAGGACAACTGTAGAGGGCTGCTTCAATTATTACACAATTTCCTACAGTGAAAATTGTTAGCTAGGTTGCCAGAATATTACAGTGTTGGATTTTTGTTACTGTAAAGACAAAACTACTTTTTTTTAGGGTAAAATTCTGCCAACTGAGCGGACAGTTTTCTACTAAAAAAATATTTTTACAGTAAAAAAAAAAACGGTCAGCTCCATTGCCAAAATGTTCCTGTTAATATGACAGTGCTTGTTTTTTTTACTGTAAATACAAAACCGTTTTTTTTACGGTAAAATTCTGCCATGTGAGCGGCCATTTTTTTACCGTAAAAACAACAAGTGTAGATTTTACGGCGTAGCACCACAGCTTTTTACAGTAATAAAATGTCAGCTCCGTTGCCAGAATTTTACTGTAAAATGTACAATTGTTTGCTTTTTGTTAAAAATTACAGTAAAATTCTGCTGACTCAGCTCCCAGTTTTCTTACCATAAAAACAACAAGTGTAGCTTTTACGGCCTAGTACCACATCTTTTTACAGTAAAAAGTAAACTGGCCGCTCAGTTTGCCAAATTTTTGCTGTAAAATTTACGGTGTTTTTTCAAAATGATTGTAAATACAAAACTGCATTTTTTACAGTAAAATTCTGCCAAACCTGATCCATCAATTTTCTAGCGTAAAAAGGACAACTGTAGAGGGCTGCTTCAATTATTACACAATTTCCTACGCTGATTTTTTACAGTGAAAATTGTCAGCTCAGTTGTCAATATTACAGTGTTGGTTTTTTGTTACTGTAAATACAAAACTACTTTTGTACGGTAAAATTCGGCCAACTGAGCGGACAGTTTTCTACTAAAATGTTTGCTGTAAAATCAAATTTTTGCTTCTAAAACAATTTTTGCTGTAAAATTTATGGTGTTTTTTTAAATGATTGTAAATACAAAACTGCATTTTTTACGGTAAAATTCTGCCAAACCTGATCTATCAATTTTCTAGCGTAAAAATGACAACTGTAGAGGGCTGCTTCAATTATTACACAATTTCCTACGCTGATTTTTACAGTGAAAATTGTCAGCTCAGTTTCCAGAATATTACAGTGTTGCTTTTTTGTTACTGTAAATACGAAACTACTTTTTTACGGTAAAATTCTGCCAACTGAGCGGACAGTTTTCTACTAAAAAAAACATTTTTACAGTACAAACACTGGCCGTTGAGATTGCCAAATTTTTGCTGTAAAATTTACGGTGTTTTTTAAAATGATTGTTAATACAAAACTGCATTTTTTACAGTAAAATTCTGCCAAACCTGATCTATCAATTTTCTAGCGTAAAAAGGACAACTGTAGAGGGCTGCTTCAATTATTACACAATTTCCAACGCTGATTTTTTACAGTGAAAAATTAGTGTTGGATTTTTGTTACTGTAAATACAAAACTACTTTTTTAACGGTAAAATTCTGCCAACTTAGCGGACAGTTTTCTACTAAAAAAACATTTTTACATTAAAAACAAAATTGTCAGCTCCATTGCCAAAATGTTCCTGTTAATATGACAGTGCTTGTTTTTTTTACTGTAAATACAAAACCGTTTTTTTTTTAACGGTAAAATTCTGCCAACTGAGCGGTCATTTTTTTACCGTAAAAACAACAAGTGTAGATTTTACGGGCGTAGCACCACAGCTTTTTACAGTAAGAAAATGGCAGCTCCGTTGCCAGAATTTTACTGTAAAATGTACAATTGTTTGCTTTTTGTTAAAAACTACAGTAAAATTCTGCTGACTCAGCTCCCAGTTTTCTTACCATAAAAACAACAAGTGTAGCTTTTACGGTCTAGTACCACATCTTTTTACAGTAAAAAGTAAACTGGCCGCTCAGTTTGCCAAATTTTTGCTGTAAAATTTACGGTGTTTTTTCAAAATGATTGTAAATACAAAACTGCATTTTTTACAGTAAAATTCTGCCAAACCTGATCTATCAATTTTCTAGCGTAAAAAGGACAACTGTAGAGGGCTGCTTCAATTATTACACAATTTCCTACGCTGATTTTTTACAGTGAAAATTGTCAGCTCAGTTGTCAATATTACAGTGTTGGTTTTTTGTTACTGTAAATACAAAACTACTTTTTTTACGGTAAAATTCTGCCAACTGAGCGGACAGTTTTCTACTAAAATTTTTGCTGTAAAATCAAATTTTTGCTTCTAAAACAATTTTTGCTGTAAAATTTACGGTGTTTTTTAAATGATTGTAAATACAAAACTGCATTTTTTACGGTAAAATTCTGCCAAACCTGATCTATCAATTTTCTAGCGTAAAAAGGACAACTGTAGAGGGCTGCTTCAATTATTACACAATTTCCTACGCTGATTTTTTACAGTGAAAAATTTGTGTTGGATTTTTGTTACTGTAAATACAAAACTACTTTTTTACCGTAAAATTCTACCAACTGAGCGGACAGTTTTCTACTAAAAAAAACATTTTTACAGTACAAACCCTGGCCGTTGAGATTGCCACATTTTTGCTGTTAAATATATGGTGTTTTTTTTAAAATGATTGTAAATACAAAACTGCATTTTTTACAGTAAAATTCTGCCAAACCTGATCTATCAATTTTCTAGCGTAAAAAGGACAACTGTAGAGGGCTGCTTCAATTATTACACAATTTCCAACGCTGATTTTTTACAGTGAAAAATTAGTGTTGGATTTTTGTTACTGTAAATACAAACCTACTTTTTTACGGTAAAATTCTGACAACTGAGCGGACAGTTTTCTACTAAATAAAAACATTTTTACAGTACAAACACTGGCCGTTGAGATTGCCAAATTTTTGCTGTAAAATATACAGTGTTTTTTCAAAATGATTGTAAATACAAAACTGCATTTTTTACGGTAAAATTCTGCCAAACCTGATCTATCAATTTTCTAGCGTAAAAAGGACAACTGTAGAGGGCTGCTTCAATTATTACACAATTTCCAACGCTGATTTTTTACAGTGAAAATTGTCATCTCAGTTGCCAGAATATTACAGTGTTGCTTTTTTGTTACTGTAAATACAAAACTACTTTTTTAACGGTAAAATTCTGCCAACTGAGCGGACAGTTTTCTACTAAAATTTTTGCTGTAAAATCTAATTTTTGCTTCTAAAACAATTTTTGCTGTAAAATTTATGGTGTTTTTTTTAAATGATTGTAAATACAAAACTGCATTTTTTACAGTAAAATTCTGCCAAACCTGATCTATCAATTTTCTAGCGTAAAAAGGACAACTGTAGAGGGCTGCTTCAATTATTACACATTTTCCTACAGTGAAAATTGTTAGCTAGGTTGCCAGAATATTACAGTGTTGGATTTTTGTTACTGTAAATACAAAACTACTTTTTAACAGTAAAATTCTGCCAACTGAGCAGACAGTTTTCTACTAAAAAAACATTTTTAAAGTAAAAAAAACCCTGTCAGCTCCATTGCCAAAATGTTCCTGTTAATATTACAGTCTTGTTTTTTTTTTTTACTGTAAATACAAAACCGGTTTTTTTTTACGGTAAAATTCTGCCAACTGAGTGGCCATTTTTTTACCGTAAAAACAACAAGTGTAGATTTTGCAGCGTAGCACCACAGCTTTTTACAGTAAGAAAATGGCAGCTCCGTTGCCAGAATTTTACTGTAAAATGTACAATTGTTTGCTTTTTGTTAAAAACTACAGTAAAATTCTGCTGACTCAGCTCCCAGTTTTCTTACCATAAAAACAACAAGTGTAGCTTTTACGGTCTAGTACCACATCTTTTTACAGTAAAAAATAAACTGGCCGATCACTTTGCCAAATTTTTGCTGTAAAATTGACGGTGTTTTTTAAATGATTGTAAATACAAAACAGCATTTTTTTTACAGTAAAATTCTGCCAAACCTGATCTATCAATTTCCTAGCGTAAAAAGGACAACTGTAGAGGGCTGCTTCAATTATTACACAATTTCCAACGCTGATTTTTTACAGTGAAAAATTAGTGTTGGATTTTTGTTACTGTAAATACAAAACTACTTTTTTTCACCCTAAAATTCTGCCAACTGAGCGGACAGTTTTCTACTAAAAAAACATTTTTACAGTACAAACACTGGCCGTTGAGATTGCCAAATTTTTGCTGTAAAATTTACTGTGTTTTTTTAAATGATTGTAAATACAAAACTGCATTTTTTACGGTAAAATTCTGCCAAACCTGATCTATCAATTTCCTAGCGTAAAAAGGACAACTGTAGAGGGCTGCTTCAATTATTACACAATTTCCAACGCTGATTTTTTACAGTGAAAATTGTCAGTTAAGTTTTCAATATTACAGTCTTGCTTTTTTGTTACTGTAAATACAAAACTACTTTTTTACCCTAAAATTCTGCCAACTGAGCGGACAGTTTTCTACTAAAAAAAAAATTTTTACAGTAAAAAATAAACTGGCCGTTGAGATTGCCAAATTTTTGCTATAAAATTTACGGTGTTTTTTTTAAATGATTGTAAATACAAAACTGCATTTTTTACGGTAAAATTCTGCCAAACCTGATCCATCAATTTCCTAGCGTAAAAAGGACAACTGTAGAGGGCTGCTTCAATCCATGCCTGCCATACAAGTGTAAAAAGAAGCGAAGGAAACGGAATTGAACGTATACTTTTCTATCAAAGGAAGTCTGAGCCAAATGTCGACCCAATTGATACCAAAGATAATTCCTCTTTTTTTCAGACAAAAGTTGTTGTGTTCATGTTGTTCTATTTATATGTAGTTTACAAACTCAGGGATTAAGTTCCCGGACACAAAACCAGTCAAAAAGATTTTGATATCGTTCAGACGCCGTCTCCATGGCATATCGATATCAAAATCGACAAGTGCGGGATGATATCGGTTTGCGATACAAGCGGTCCTGCGGCGAGGACAGCCAGCTCACATCCAAAAGAGACCAAATCAAAAAAGGTAACCATGCTAGGCTACGGCAGCTACACAACAGCCAAGCACACAATAGCACACGTAGGTAACAACAAAACACATAAACAAGTATCAAAATCATTTCAGTCGCATATTACTCACACATACGTCTCCAAGGCAGACCCAGTAACAAACGTGTCCACCTAACTCCACCAATTTTTGTGGCCACCAGAAAAATACCACTCCACCTCCACTTAAAGACAGCATAACTGTATTCCAATAAATAGGTTAGTGTTTTTTCTTACCTACCATTGACTCTTTTCACTTGATCCAACCAACAAAATAACAAAAGCATGTGTGATTTGTGCCGATATCGCATCACATCAATATCGGTATTGTATTGTACAGTGCTCACCCTTTAGAGCACAGCTTTAACTTGCAGGAAATAGTTCTTAGGTTTCTCTCGGTTGACATTTTGCACTATTTTCTTACACTTTATTAAACATTTCTGACATATTCCTTCATTTTTAAGAGCTTATATTATTACGTGTTCAATATCATTTTAATATTTTGTTGACATTGTTGGAGTGTTTTCCAAGCTTCCTTTCTGCCTCCGTATCTGAGGGGATTACAATCGGAAGAAAATTTCCGTTTGAAATAAAAATGTGGTCCTTATTTGAGAAAAAATATCAATAATTATTCGATATCGACCGATACTTACATCGTGATACAGTTTTTCAGCCCTTTTGACTGATGTGTTGACATTCCAGCGTGTAAATAATGCAGAAATGTTAGTAAATCCAGACACAAAGGCCTGGAAGAGCAGCACTGAACCTCTCCTGAAGGTCCCACAGTGGATCAGCGCCTCACGATGGTTGCTATGGAAGCTGCAGCATCCTGTATCTAACGTCATTTTCAGCCAATCAGACACTCTCCTCCGCCGCGGAGGTCACGGCCTTGCTGAGAAAACCCAGAACAATTTCTATTTGCTGACCGTGAGTGTAAAAAACACGCCAGAGCATATTCATTGTGTTTTTTGTTTTTTTTTCTACACTTTTTGTAAATGTATCGCAGCCAATTATGCAAATCCCACAATGACGTCATAGACTGCACAGTCCTTGGCAAACACTGGAACTTGTCTTTTGCCTTTTTTTTTTTACATCAGAACATTTTTACATTATAACCACAGACAGGAAGCAGTAAGACTCTGATACTGACTCACTTCTTTTTACACTTAATAACTAAATGAGGTGTGAACGCTCCAATGCTGAAGTTGAAGTGAAATGCTGACAGAATGTAATATGAATGGAAGAATAGTTTGAATGTTTTTAATGTTGAGGAGTTTGAATTTCCAGGAAAATCAGAATTTGATTTGGAAATTGGTAAAGTGTTAGTTTGAATGTCCAGGATGAGTGGAATGTGTTGATGTTGGAATGGTTTGAATCGGTTGAAAGATGTGGGGATTGTGGAAGTGTGAAAAATGTCCCATTCATTTCAATGGGAACTTCCTGGAAATTTAGGAACATTTTGAAAATGATTAGAAGCATGAATGTCCTCAATGAGCTGAATTGGTTGGTGTTGGAATTGTTTAAATCGTGTGTGTTGAAGTAGTAACAGTTTTTTAATTGAAAAATTCCGGGAGTTTCGGGAAATCCGGGAATTTTTCTAGTTCCTTAACCAACTTGGTCTTTTGTCCTGACGACGACGAGTGTTTTGACAGTGGAACGGTTGTAATGGGTTGAAAAATGTGAAAGGTGTAGTCGAACTTAAAAAGGGTGGAAATAGGTTACAAAAAAACGGGAAATCCTGAAAATGTGTTGAATGTGGAAAAATTGTAGTTTGAATATCCAGGATGAGTTGAATGTGTTGAAGGTGGAATGGTTTAAATGGGTTGAAAAATGTGGGAATTGTGCAACATGGAAAAATGTCCCATTCATTTCAATGGGAACTTCCTGGAAATTTGGGAACATTTTGAAAATGATTAGGAGCATGAATGTCCTCAATGAGCTGAGTTGGTTGGTGTTGGAATTGTTTAAATCGGTCAAGAAATGTTGAAGTAGTAACAGTTTTTTCATTTAAAAATTCCGGGAATTTCGGGAAAACTGGGAATTTTTTTTAGTTCCTTAACCAACTTAGTTTTTTGTCCTAACGACGACGAGTGTTTTGACAGTGGAACGGTTGTAATGGGTTGAAAAATGTGAAAGGTGTAGTCGAACTTTTAAAAGGGTGGAAATAGGTTACAAAAAAGAGGGGAATTCCTGGAAATTTGTTGAATGTGTAAAAATGGTTGTTTGAATGTCCAGGATGAGTTGAATATGTTGAAGGTGGAATGGTTTCAATGGGTTGAAAAATGTGGGAATTGTGCAACATGGAAAAATGGCCCATTCATTTCAATGGGAACTTCCTGGAAATTTGGGAACATTTTGAAAATGATTAGGAACATGAATGTCCTCAATGAGCTGAATTGGTTGGTGTTGGAATTGTTTAAATTGTGTGTGTTGAAGTAGTAACAGTTTTTTAATTGAAAAATTCCGGGAGTTTCGGGAAATCCAGGAATTTTTGTAGTTCCTTAACCAACTTGTTTTTTTGTCCTGATGACGACGAGTGTTTTGACAGTGGAACGGTTGTAATGTGTTGAAAAATGTGAAACGTGTAGTCGAACTTAGAAAGGGTGGAAATAGGTTACGAAAAAACGGTAAATCCTGGAAATTTGTTGAATGTGGAAAAATTGTAGTTTGAATATCCAGTATGAGTTGAATATGTTGAAGGTCGAATGGTTTAAATGGGTTGGAAAATGTGGGAATTGTGCAACATGGAAAAATGTCCCATTCATTTCAATGGGAACTTCCTGGAAATTTGGGAATTTGGGGGAAAAGTCAGATTTTTTTGACAATGATTAAGAGCATGAATGTCCTGAATGAATGGAATTGTTTAAATTGGTCAAGAAATGTTGAAGTAGTAACATTTTTTAAATAAAAAAATTCCGGGAATTTCGGGAAAACCGGGAAATGTCCTAGTTCCTTAACCAACTTAGTTTTTTTGTCCTGACGACGACGAGTGTTTTGACAGTGGAACGGTTGTAATGGGTTGAAAAATGTGAAAGGTATAGTCGAACTTAAAAAGGGCGGAAATAGGTTACAAAAAAACGGGAAATCCTGGAAATTTGTTGACTGTGGAAAAATTGTAGTTTGAATATCCAGGATGAGTTGAATATGTTGAAGGTGGAATGGTTTAAATGGGTTGAAAAATGTGGGAATTGTGCGACATGGAAAAATGTCCCATTCATTTCAATGGGAACTTCCTGGAAATTTGGGAACATTTTGAAAATGATTAGGAGCATGAATATCCTGAATGAACTGAATTGGTCGGTGTTGAAATTGTTTGAATCGGTCAAGAAATGTTGAAGTAGTAACAGTTTTTAAATTAAAAAATTCCGGGAATTTCGGGAAAACCGGGAAATGTCCTATTTCCTTAACCAACTTAGTTTTTTGTCCTGACGACGACGAGTGTTTTGACAGTGGAACGGTTGTAATGGGTTAAAAAATGTGAAAGGTGTAGTCGAACTTAGAAAGGGTGGAAATAGGTTACGAAAAAACGGTAAATCCTGGAAATTTGTTGAATGTGGAAAAATTGTAGTTTGAATATCCAGTATGAGTTGAATATGTTGAAGGTCGAATGGTTTAAATGGGTTGGAAAATGTGGGAATTGTGCAACATGGAAAAATGTCCCATTCATTTCAATGGGAACTTCCTGGAAATTTGGGAATTTGGGGGAAAAGTTAGATTTTTTTGACAATGATTAAGAGCATGAATGTCCTGAATGAATGGAATTGTTTAAATTGGTCAAGAAATGTTGAAGTAGTAACATTTTTTAAATAAAAAAATTCCGGGAATTTCGGGAAAACCGGGAAATGTCCTAGTTCCTTAACCAACTTAGTTTTTTTGTCCTGACGACGACGAGTGTTTTTACAGTGGAACGGTTGTAATGGGTTGAAAAATGTGAAAGGTATAGTCGAACTTAAAAAGGGCGGAAATAGGTTACAAAAAAACGGGAAATCCTGGAAATTTGTTGAACGTGGAAAAATTGTAGTTTGAATATCCAGGATGAGTTTAATATGTTGAAGGTGGAATGGTTTAAATGGGTTGAAAAATGTGGGAATTGTGCAACATGGAAAAATGTCCCATTCATTTCAATGGGAACTTCCTGGAAATTTGGGAACATTTTGAAAATGATTAGGAGCATGAATGTCCTGAATGAACTGAATTGGTCGGTGTTGGAATTGTTTGAATCGGTCAAGAAATGTTGAAGTAGTAACAGTTTTTTAATTAAAAAATTCCGGGAATTTCGGGAAAACTGGGAATTTTTTTTAGGTACTTAACCAACTTAGTTTTTTGTCCTGACGACGACGAGTGTTTTGACAGTGGAACGGTTGTAATGGGTTGAAAAATGTGAAAGGTGTAGTCGAACTTAAAAAGGGTGGAAATAGGTTACAAAAAAAGGAGAAATCCTGGAAATTTGTTGAATGTGGAAAAATTGTAGTTTGAATGTCCAGTATGAGTTGAATGTGTTGAAGGTGGAATGGTTTAAATGGGTTGAAAAATGTGGGAATTGTGCAACATGGAAAAATGGCCCATTCATTTCAATGGGAACTTCCTGGAAATTTGGGAACATTTTGAAAATGATTAGGAACATGAATGTCCTCAATGAGCTGAATTGGTTGGTGTTGGAATTGTTTAAATTGTGTGTGTTGAAGTAGTAACAGTTTTTTAATTGAAAAATTCCGGAAGTTTCGGGAAATCCAGGAATTTTTCTAGTTCCTTAACCAACTTGTTTTTTTGTCCTGATGACGACGAGTGTTTTGACAGTGGAACGGTTGTAATGGGTTGAAAAATGTGAAAGGTGTAGTCGAACTTAAAAAGGGTGGAAATAGGTTACGAAAAAACGGGAAATCCTGGAAATTTGCTGAATGTGGAAAAATTGTAGTTTGAATATCCAGGATGAGTTGAATGTGTTGAAGGTGGAATGGTTTAAAGGGGTTGAAAAATGTGGGAATTGTGCAACATGGAAAAATGTCCCATTCATTTCAATGGGAACTTCCTGGAAATTTGGGAACATTTTGAAAATGATTAGAAGCATGAATGTCCTGAATGAACTGAATTGGTCGGTGTTGGAATTGTTTAAATCGGTCAAGAAATGTTGAAGTAGTAACAGTTTTTAAATTAAAAAATTCCGGGAATTTCGGGAAATCCGGGAATTTTCCTAGTTCTTTAACCAACTTAGTATTTTGTCCTGACGATGAGTGTTTTGACAGTGGAACGGTTGTAATGGGTTGAAAAATGTGAAAGGTGTAGTCGAACTTAAAAAGGGTGGAAATAGGTTACAAAAAAACGGGAAATCCTGGAAATTTGTTGAATGTGGAAAAATTGTAGTTTGAATATCCAGGATGAGTTGAATGTGTTGAAGGTGGAATGGTTTAAATGGGTTGAAAAATGTGGGAATTGTGCAACTTGGAAAAATGTCCCATTCAACGGGAACTTCCTGGAAATTTGGGAATTTGGGGGAAAAGTGAGATTTTTTTGAAAATTATCAAGAGCATGAATGTCCTGAATGAGCTGAATTGGTCGGTTTTGGAATTGTTTAAATCGGTCAAGAAATGCTGAAGTAGTAACAGTCTTAACTGAAAAATGGTTTTACGGAATTTCGGAAAATCTGGGAATTTTTTAATTTCTTGAACCAACTTGTTTTTTTGTCCTGATTCAGAGTAATTTTTTGACAGTGGAACATTTGAAATGGCTTTGAAAATGCGAAAGGAGTCATTGCATTAAAAAAGATTGGAAATAAGGTTAGAAAAAAATTCCTGGAAATTTTTTGAACGTGGAAAAAAGGTACTTTTAATTTTCCAGGATAAATTGAATGTGTTGAAGGTAGAATGGTTTGAATCGGTTGAAAAATGTGGGAATTGTGGAAGTTTGAAAAATGGATCGTTCATTTTGAATGGGGAGAATGTACCTAAAAACTGGAATGTCGAGGAAATCTGGGATTTTTTTTGGAGTAGAGCACACAATTTATGTTCAGGCTGAATATTTTGAAGTTGGAATGCTTTGAATCGGATGAAAAATGTAGGAGTTGTGGAACTTTGAAAAATGCCCCATTCTTTTCAATGGGAATTTCATGAAAATTTGGGAATTTCGGGAAAAGCGAGGATTTTTTTTGAAAACCCTAAAAAATTTGAATGTTATGAATGAGTTGGTGTTGGAATTTTTCAAATCGGTTGAGAAATGTTGAAATAGTAAAAATTTTAATTGAGAAATAGTATGATGGAATTCCTGGAATTTTTCCACTTCAAAAAAACTATTTCCTTTTTTTGTCCTGATTAAGAGGAATGTTTTGACGGTGGAACGGTTGAAGTGTGTTGAAAAATGTGGAAGGAGTAGTCGACAGAAAAAAGGGTGAAAAAAAGGGTTTGGATAAACGTGAATGCTGGGAATTCCTGGAATTTTTTTCAACATGGAAAAATGACAGTTTGAATGTCCAGGATAAGAGGAACTTTGAAAAATGTCCCATTCTTTTCAATGGGAATTTCATGAAAATTTGGGAATTTCGGGAAAAGCGAGGATTTTTTTTGAAAATCCTAAAAAATTTGAATGTTATGAATGAGTTGGTGTTGGAATTTTTCAAATCGGTTGAGAAATGTTGAAATAGTAAACATTTTAATTGAGAAATAGTATTATGGAATTCCTGGAATTTCAGGGAAACTGGGAATTTTTCCAGTTCAAAAAAAAAAAAATTGTTTTTTCGTCCTGATGAAGAGGAATAATTTGACGGTGGAACGGTTGAAACATGTGGAAGGAGTATTCGACAGAAAAAAGGGTGAAAAAAAAAGTTTGGATAAATGTGAATTCTGGGAATTCCTGGAATTTTTCTTAACTTGGAAAAATTATAGTTGGAATGTCCAGGATGAGTGGACTATGTTGAAAGTGGAATGGTTTGAATCGGTTGAAAAATGTGGGAATTGTGGAAGTTTAAAAAATGGATTGTTAATTTTGAATGGGGAAAATGTACCTAAAAACTGGAAAGTCTAGGAAATCCGGGAATTTTTTAAAAATTGTTGAAGTAGAGCACACAATTCCTGAACAGGTTAAATATTTTGAAGTTGGAACTGTTTGAATCGGATGAAAAATGTGGGAGTTGTGGAACTTTGAAAAATGTCCCATTCTTTTCAATGGGAATTTCATGGAAATTTAGGAATTTCGGGAAAAGAGAGGATTTTTTTGGGAAAATCCTAAAAAAATGTGAATGTTATGAATGAGTTGGTGTTGGAATTTTTCCAAATTGGTCGAGAAATATTGAAATAGTAACATTTTTAATTGAGAAATAGTATTATGGAATTCCTGGAATTTCAGGGAAACTGGGAATTTTTCCAGTTAAAAAAAAAATTTTGTTTTTTCGTCCTGATTAAGAGGAATAATTTGACGGTGGAACGGTTGAAAAATGTGGAAGGAGTAGTCGACAGAAAAAAGGATGAAAAAAAAAGTTTGGATAAATGTGAATTCTGGGAATTCCTGGAATTTTTTTCAACTTGTAAAAATGATAGTTTTAATGTCCAGGATGAGTGGAATATGTTGAAGGTGGAAAAATGTGGGAGTTGTGGAACTTTGAAAAATGTCCCATTCTTTTCAATGGGAATTTCATGGAAATGTATGAATTTCGGGAAAAGAGAGGATTTTTTTGGAAAACCCTAAAAAATGTGAATGTTATAAATAAGTTGGTGTTGGAATTTTTCAAATCGGTCGAGAAATGTTGAAGTAGTAACATTTTCAATTGAGAAATAGTATTGTGGAATTCCTGGAATTTCAGGGAAACTGGGAATTTTTCCAGTTCAAAAAACTATTTCCTTTTTTTGTCCTGATTAAGAGGAATGTTTTGACGGTGGAACGCTTGAAGTGTGTTGAAAAATGTGGAAGGAGTAGTCGACAGAAAAAAGGGTGGAAAAAAAGGGTTTGGATAAACATGAATGCTGGGAATTCCTGGAATATTTTTCAACTTGGAAAAATCATAGTTTGAATGTCCAGGATGAGTGGAATGTGTTGAAGGTGGAATGGTTTGAATTGGATGAAAAATGAGGGAGTTGCAGAACTTTGAAAAATGTCCCATTCTTTTCAAAGGGAATTTCATAGAAATTTGGGAATTTCAGGAAAAGGGAGAATTTTTTGGAAAATCCTAAAAAATGTGAATGCTATGAATGAGTTGGTGTTGGAATTTTTCAAATCGGTCGAGAAATTTTGAAGTAGTAAAATTCTTAATTGAGAAATAGTATTATGGAATTCCTGGAATTTCAGGGAAACTGAGAATTTTTCCAGTTCAAAAAACTATTTCCTTTTTTTGTCCTGATTAAGAGGAATGTTTTGACGGTGGTACGGTTGAAGTGTGTTGAAAAATGTGGAAGGAGTAGTCGACAGAAAAAAGGATAATATAAAAAGTTTGGATAAACGTGAATTCTGGGAATTCCTGGAATATTTTTCAACTTGGAAAAATGATAGTTTTAATGTCCAGGATGAGTGGAATGTGTTGAAGGTGGAATGGTTTGAATTGGATGAAAAATGTTGGAGTTGTGGAACTTTGAAAAGTGTCCCATTCTTTTCAACGGGAATTTCATGAAAATGTGTGAATTTCGGGAAAAGCGAGAATTTTTTGGAAAATCCTAAAAAATGTGAATGTTATGAATGAGTTGGTGTTGGAATTTTTCAAATCCGTTGAGAAATTTTGAAGTAGTAACATTTTTAATTGAGAAATAGTATTAGACTTAGACTTAGTATTATGGAATTCCTGGAATTTCAGGGAAACTGGGAATTTTTCCAGTTCAAAAAACTATTTCATTTTTTCGTCCTGATTAAGGGGAATAATTTGACGGTGGAACAGTTGAAAAATGTGGAAGGAGTAGTCGACAGAAAAAAGGATGAAAAAAAAAGTTTGGATAAATGTGAATTCTGGGAATTCCTGGAATTTTTTTCAACTTGGAAAAATGATAGTTTAAATGTCCAGGATGAGGGAAATATGTTGAAGGTGGAATGGTTTGAATCGGTTAAAATATGCGGAAATGGTGGAAGTTTGAAAAATGGCCATTTCATTTTGAATGGGGAAAATTTTGCGGAAAACCTGGAATTCTGGGAAATGAAAAATGTGGAAGGTAGTGTGTGAATGTTTCGGAGCATTCACACAACTATGCTATGGCGGCATCAGTTTGACACTGGAACAGACCATTTCCATCAACATTCATCAGAAAATCCCCCCCAAAAAATCTGGTTTCTCTACTTAGGCTGCTGCCCCCGCGACCTGGCCTCAAATAAGAGGAATACGATGGATGAATGGACCCCAAGTAAAAGTGTTTCTTTTGTGGAAGATAAGCCCTCTAATGTTTATTTCAGCTGATGAAATATAAAAATGCTGCATGTTTTATTAATAATTGAAGAACTAAGTTGAGCATCCATTTTAAAACTACTTGTAATTGTCACGCGTGGTTTATTCATGACAATTTCCTGCAAAGCATCGTTTCAGTCACGTTGAGACATCTATTGATTTTGAGGCAGGCTCGCACACGCACACGCACACGCACTCACCATGTTCCTGGAGGCCGCTCAGGTGGTCCAAGTCAGAGGATCCAAAAATCCAAATGAAAAAACGGAAGCCAGCCTGACTTGTCCTCGCGCGTCACAGTCCACCATAAAGGAGGGAAATGGAGGAAGAAAAAAAAAAAAAAAGAATGAAAAAGAGCGCTGAAAAAGTAAATCCAGCAGGTTAGTAGTCTCTCCAGGTGGTTCCGCTCAGCTCGGCTCGGCTCGGCTCAGCTCGGCTCAGCTTAGTCCTCTCGGAGCGTCCAGCATCCTCTCCGGAAGACCATGCAGCTCCATGCGGGCACTCGCTCGCTTCCATCGGGACACTTCGGCCGCGCTCGGCTCTTTCCGGGGCAGTCCGCGGAGGGAGCGCGCTGATTGGCTGAGGGGCTTTCTTTTCCCCGCCCCCCGCGCACTTCTCGCCCTGCAACCAAACAGGCGGCGCTCAAACATCTTTGAAAGGATCCCAGTTGGGCTTTAAAAAGAGTCGCTTATGCAAATAAAAACCATGAATTCTTGCAATAGCAAAATTAAAACTATATTGTGTGTTTTGTGTGTCCTTCTGTTGGAAAATGAGTGTTGTCGCTGACTAAAATCCATGTTGTTGCATCGTGTAAAAGACATTTTGATGGTTCATTTCTTTTTTTTAGGTTAATTGTCATTGCGGACCCTCTAGACCCGTGGTTCTCGAATGGGGGTACGCGTACCCCTGGGGGTACTTGAAGGTATGCCAAGGGGTACGTGAGATTTTTTTTTAAATGTCTGTCAAAAAGAACTGTGAAAAGAAATGCAATATTCAGTGTTGACAGTAGGGCTGCAACTAACGATTAATTTGATCATCGATTAATCTATCGATTATTACTTCGATTAATAATGGGATAAAAGAGACAAACTACATTTCTATACTTTCCAGTATTTTATTGAAAAAAAAACAGCATACTGGCACCATACTTATTTTGATTATTGTTTCTCAGCTGTCTGTACACGTTGCAGTTTATAAATAAAGGTTTATTAAAAAAAAAAAAAAAAAAAAATTAAAAAAAAAAAAAAAAGCCTCTGCGCATGCGCATAGCATAGATCCAACGAATCGATGACTAAATTAATCGGCAACTATTTTTATAATCGATTTAATCGATTAGTTGTTGCAGCCCTAGTTGACAGCTACATTTTTTGTGGACATGTTCCATAAATGTTGATGTTAAAGATGTATTTTTTTGTGAAGAAATGTTTAGAATTAAAGGCCTACTGAAATGAATTGTTTTTATTTAAACGGGGATAGCAGATCTATTCTATGTGTCATACTTGATCATTTCGCGATATTGCCATGTTTTTGCTGAAAGGATTTAGTATAGAACAACGACGATAAAGATCGCAACTTTTGGTATCTGATTAAAAAAAAAGGCTTGCCCCTACCGGAAGTAGCGTGACGTAGTCAGTTGAACATATACGCAAAGTTCCCTATTGTTTACAATGATGGCCGCATGAAGTGAGAGAGATTCGGACCGAGAAAGCGACAATTTCCCCATTAATTTGAGCGAGGATGAAAGATTTGTGGATGAGTAAAGTGCAAGTGAAGGACTAGTGGGGAGTTGAAGCTATTCAGATAGGGAAGATGCTGTGAGAGGCGGGTGGGACCTGATATTCAGCTGGGAATGACTACAACAGTAAATAAACACAAGACATATATATACTCTATTAGCCACAACACAACCAGGCTTATATTTAATATGCCACAAATTAATCCTGCATAAAAACACCTGTGTGTTTGTTATGCTAGCTCCTAGCTCCTCTGCTAGCTCCTAGCTCCATAGAACACGCCAATACAATTCAAACACCTGATCAACACACACAATCACTCAGCCCAAAAGACCGTTCACCTAACCCAAGGTTCATAAAGCTTATATATTCAAACAAAGTTACGTACGTGACGCGCACGTACGGTCAAGCGATCAAATGTTTGGAAGCCAAAGCTGCAGACTCACGGTAGCACGTCTGCGTCTTTGTCATCCAAATCAAAGTAATCCTGGTAAGAGTCTGTGTTGTCCCAGTTCTCTACAGGCGTCTGTGTATCGAAGTCAAAAGTCCTCCTGGTTAGAGTCTCTGTTATCCGAGTTCTTCCATCTTGACTGCATCTTTCAGGAATGTAAACAATGAAACACCGGCTGTGTTGTGTTGCTGCTGACTTCCTTCGCAAATTACGTCCGCTTTGCACCGACAACTTTCTTCTTTGCTTGCTCAGCTTCTTTCTCCATAATGCAATGAACGTAATTGCAACAGATTCACCAACAAAGATGTCCAGAATACACCCAGAATGAGATGAAAACAGCTATTTCGTATTGGCTTCAATGTGGAAGCCATACCCGTGTTCCCCGGTCTACGTCACGCGCATACGTCATCCTCAGAGGCGTTCCGAACCGGAAGTTTAGCGGGAGATTTAAAATGTCACTTTATAAGTTAACCCGGCCGTATTGGCATGTGTTATAATGTTAAGATTTCATCATTGATATATAAACTATCTGACTGCGTGGTCGCTAGTAGTGGCTTTCAGTAGGCCTTGAAGTTCATGAATCCAGATGGATCTCTATTACAATCCCCAAAGAGGGCACTTTAAGTTGATGATTACTTCTATGTGTAGACATCTTTATTAGGGTCCGCCCTGTACTCAGGGAGTCCTTTGTACTGGTTACAAAGGAACCTATTGTTATTGTAAGGTTTTATTATTATTCTTTCTTTCTTCTTCCGCACCGTTGCGCACTACTTTGCCCCCCTTAACATGCTTCAAAACTCACCAAATTTGACAGAAAATCAGAAAAACTGTGACAGCCCACTTTAATAAAAAAAAACCTAACCCCAAAAATCAAAACTGCTCTCTAACTCCCACTAGGAATGTCGTAGAGACATGAAACAAAAACCTCTATGTAGGTCTAACTTAGACCTACCTTTCATAATTTCACATCCTCAGGCAAAAACCAACAGGAAGTTGGCAATTTCCCATTTTAGACAAAAATTTAGTAAAAACACTGCTTTTACGTCTTTGCCCTCTAATTTGACCCCCTTAAAATACTTCAAAACTCACCAAATTTCCTCACACACATCGGGACTGGTGGAAATTGCGATCTAAAAAAAAAAACCGAACCCCAAAGCTCAAAATTGTGCTCTACATAATTTTTTGAAAAAAACAGAGAAAAAACTGCTCCTCAGAGGACAACTCAGACAAAACTGCTTGTAACTTCTGGTAGGAACGTCTTAGAGACATGAAACAAATACCTCTATGTAGGTCTCGCCTAGACCTACATTTCATAGATTGACATCCTTCAGCAAAAATCAACAGGAAGTTTGCTATTCCTCCTTCAAAACAAAATTTTTGTTACAACCGGTCACCAAACATCAAACGTTATCTCCTCTGAGCGCGTTTGTCGTTTCGGCTTCAAACTGCTACAGGAGAGAGATTGAACCCTTCTGATTAAAACTTGACGACGGCGTTTTGATACGTGCTACGGTTTTGATTTTACGAGCCTTCAAAGACCCGCAGCACTGATGCTGCACCGGTGCCAAAAATGTCCTCAAAATTCTACACACAATAGCCTATAATGACAATGTGAACTCAGACACAACTTCCTCTAACTCCCAGTACCAATATGGTAGAGACACGAAACAAAAACCTCTATGTAGGTCTCACTCAGGACTACCACTGGACAAAAGTATTGGGACACCTAGGACTAGCACCTGCCAAAAGGCGGACCCGACCAACGCTGCTTGCAGCTTTAATTTATAATTGAATCACTTGTTTATTTTTCAACAAGTTTTTAGTTATTCTTATATCTTTTTTTTCCAAATAGTTCAAGAAAGACCACAACAAATGAGCAATATTTTTGCACTGTTATACAATTTAATCAATCAGAAACTGATGACATAGTGCTGTATTTTACTTCTTTATCTCTTTTTTCAACCAAAAATGCTTAGCTCTGATTAGGGGGTACTTGAATTTAAAAAAAATGTTCACAGGGGGTACATCACTGAAAAAAGGTTGAGAACCACTGGTCTAGAGTCTAGAGCAGGGGTGTCCAAACTTGTTCCATTGAAAAATCAAAGCATTCGGGGACCATTTTGTTAGTTTTTATTTTCAAAACCACTACAATATATTCATTTTTTAACCTTTAGATACATAGATAGATAGATAGATGGATAGATGGATAGTACTTTATTGATTAGGGCTCCCCTCAAGTTTGTTGCTGGGGACCCAAAAGGGTCTCAGTCATAATTTTTTTTTTAAATAATCTATATATTTTGTCTTTATTTATTTAGTTTTTTAATCAACGCTTAAATTGCTAGATCAACTTCAGCTCCATCTGTCGATTTAAAGTTTGTTTTGGTTTTTATTAGGGATGTCCGATAATGGCTTTTTGCCGATATCCGATATTCCGATATTGTCCAACTCTTTAATTACCGATACCAGTTACCGACAGTTGTGTAGATTTTTTTTTTTAACAAGGAATGAAAAATAATTTGTTACTTTTAAGTGCAAATAAAATAAAAACAAAGAAAAAATACTTCACTTGAAAGAATTGAAGCAGCTCTATTTTTTTCAAACATGCTTACATTATTATTATTCACGCCAATTTATTTATGTTCACGTTTATAATATTGCAATATTAGGTATAAATGTTCACGTTTATAATGTCGCAATATTAGGTATAAATGTTTACGTTTTATAATATCGCAATATTAGGTATAAAAGTTCATGTTTTATAATATCGCATTATTAAGTATACATTTTCATGTTTTATATTGCAATATTAGGTAATAACGTTCATGTTTTATAATATTCCAATATTAGGTATAAATGTTGACGTTTATAATATCGCAATATTAGGTATAAATGTTCGTTTATAATATCGCAATTAGGTATAAAAGTTCACGTTCTATAATATCGCAATATTAGGTATACATTTTCACGTTTATAATATCACAATATTAGCTATAAATGTTTGTTTATAATATCGCAATATTAGGTATAAATGTTTGTTTATAATATCGCAATATTAGGTATAAATGTTTGTTTATAATATCGCAATATTAGGTATAAATGTTCACGTTTTATAATATCGCAATATTAGGTATAAATGTTCACGTTTTATAATATCGCAATATTAGGTATAAATGTTTGTTTATAATATCGCAATATTAGGTATAAATGTTCACGTTTTATAATATCGCAATATTAGGTATAAATGTTCACGTTTTATAATATCGCAATATTAGGTATAAATGTTTACGTTTTATAATATCGCAATTTTAGGTATAAATGTTTACGTTTTATAATATCGCAAAATTAGGTATACATGTTTATAATATCGCAATATTAGGTATAAATGTTCACATTTATAATATAGCAATATTAGGTATAAATGTTTACGTTTTATAATATCACATTATTAGGTATACATGTTTATAATATCGCAATATTAGGTATAAATGTTCACGTTTTATAATATCGCAATATTAGGTATAAATGTTCACACTTATAATATAGCAATATTAGGTATAAATGTTTACGTTTTATAATATCGCAATATTAGGTATAAATGTTTACGTTTTATAATATCGCAATATTAGGTATAAAAGTTCACGTTTTATAATATCGCATTATTAAGTATACATTTTCATGTTTTATATTGCAATATTAGGTAATAACGTTCATGTTTTATAATATTCCAATATTAGGTATAAATGTTGACGTTTATAATATCGCAATATTAGGTATAAATGTTCGTTTATAATATCGCAATTAGGTATAAAAGTTCACGTTCTATAATATCGCAATATTAGGTATACATTTTCACGTTTATAATATCGCAATATTAGCTATAAATGTTTGTTTATAATATCGCAATATTAGGTATAAAAGTTTACGTTTTATAATATCGCAATATTAGGTATAAATGTTTGTTTATAATATCGCAATATTAGGTATAAATGTTCACGTTTTAGAATATCGCAATATTAGGTATAAATGTTCACGTTTATAATATCGCAATATTAGGTATAAAAGTTTGTTTATAATATCGCAATATTAGCTATAAATGTTTGTTTATAATATCGCAATATTAGGTATAAAAGTTCACGTTTTACAATATCGCATTATTAAGTATACATTTTCATGTTTTATATTGCAATATTAGGTATAAACGTTCATGTTTTATAATATTCCAATATTAGGTATAAATGTTGACGTTTATAATATTGCAATATTAGGTATAAATGTTTGTTTATAATATCGCAATATTAGGTATAAATGTTCACGTTTATAATATCGCAATATTAGGTATAAATGTTCACGTTTATAATATCGCAATATTAGGTATAAATGTTCACGTTTATAATATCGCAATATTAGGTATAAATGTTCACGTTTATAATATCGCATTAGGTATAAAAGTTTACGTTTTATAATATCGCAATATTAGGTATAAATGTTCACGTTTTAGAATATCGCAATATTAGGTATAAATGTTCACGTTTTAGAATATCGCAATATTAGGTATAAATGTTCACGTTTTAGAATATCGCAATATTAGGTATAAAAGTTCACGTTTTATAATATCGCAATATTAGATATAAATGTTTACGTTTTATAATATCGTAATATTAGGTATAAATGTTTGTTTATAATATCGCAATATTAGGTATAAAAGTTCACGTTTTATAATATCGCATTATTAAGTATACATTTTCATGTTTTATATTGCAATATTAGGTATAAACGTTCATGTTTTATAATATTCCAATATTAGGTATAAATGTTGACGTTTATAATATCGCAATATTAGGTATAAATGTTCCTTTATAATATCGCAATTAGGTATAAAAGTTCACGTTCTATAATATCGCAATATTAGGTATACATTTTCACGTTTATAATATCGCAATATTAGCTATAAATGTTTGTTTATAATATCGCAATATTAGGTATAAAAGTTTACGTTTTATAATATCGCAATATTAGGTATAAATGTTTGTTTATAATATCGCAATATTAGGTATAAATGTTCACGTTTTAGAATATCGCAGTATTAGGTATAAATGTTCACGTTTATAATATCGCAATATTAGCTATAAATGTTTGTTTATAATATCGCAATATTAGGTATAAAAGTTTACGTTTTATAATATCGCAATATTAGGTATAAATGTTTGTTTATAATATCGCAATATTAGGTATAAATGTTCACGTTTTAGAATATCGCAATATTAGGTATAAATGTTCACGTTTATAATATCGCAATATTAGGTATAAAAGTTTGTTTATAATATCGCAATATTAGCTATAAATGTTTGTTTATAATATCGCAATATTAGGTATAAAAGTTCACGTTTTACAATATCGCATTATTAAGTATACATTTTCATGTTTTATATTGCAATATTAGGTATAAACGTTCATGTTTTATAATATTCCAATATTAGGTATAAATGTTGACGTTTATAATATTGCAATATTAGGTATAAATGTTGACATTTATAATATCGCAATATTAGGTATAAATGTTCGTTTATAATATCGCATTAGGTATAAATGTTCACGTTTATAATATCGCAATATTAGTTATAAAAGTTTGTTTATAATATCGCAATATTAGGTATAAATGTTCACGTTTATAATATCGCAATATTAGGTATAAATGTTCACGTTTATAATATCGCATTAGGTATAAAAGTTTACGTTTTATAATATCGCAATATTAGGTATAAATGTTTGTTTATAATATCGCAATATTAGGTATAAAAGTTCACGTTTATAATATTGCAATATTAGGTATAAATGTTTGTTTATAATATCGCAATATTAGGTATAAATGTTCACTTTTATAATATCGCAATATTAGGTATAAATGTTTGTTTATAATATCGCAATATTAGGTATAAATGTTTGTTTATAATATCGCAATATTAGATATAAAAGTTCACGTTTATAATATCGCAATATTAGGTATAAATGTTTGTTTATAATATCGCAATATTAGGTATAAATGTTTGTTTATAATATCGCAATATTAGATATAAAAGTTCACGTTTATAATATCGCAATATTAGGTATAAATGTTCACGTTTATAATATCGCAATATTAGGTATAAATGTTCACGTTTATAATATCGCAACATTAGGTATAAATGTTCACGTTTATAATATCGCAATTTTAGGTATAAATGGTCACGTTTATAATATCGCAATATTAGGTATAAATGTTTGTTTATAATATCGCAATATTAGGTATAAATGTTCACGTTTATAATATCGCAATATTAGGTATAAATGTTCACGTTTATAATATCGCAATATTAGGTATAAATGTTCACGTTTATAATATCGCATTATTAGGTATAAATGTTTGTTTAAAATATCGCAATATTAGGTATAAATGTTTGTTTATAATATCGCAATATTAGGTATAAAAGTTCACGTTTATAATATCGCAATATTAGGTATAAATGTTCACGTTTATAATACCTCGCCGCTAACCGCTCATAACACAAATATCTGTCCCTATATGCATTTCAAAATATGGGAAATTTGCCAGGAAATGATGAGATGCTCTCGCTTTTATTTTGAAAAGCTGATTATGGGTACAAGAGAAGGGAAATGCTGACTTACTTACTTGCCTCAGAGCAAGGACAAGGAGGGCTGGCATGATGCGGTCAAGCCTCCTTGCCCCTCATGTGGACCCAGGCAGCAGATGGCACCCCCCCCCCCCCCCCCCCTCCTCCCCCCCTGCATGATGCTAATATTAGCCTGCTGCTCTGGAGGTGGACTTCCAGTGGCAGATGGCGAGCACAATCTTCTTCTTCCTGCATGTGTCCAAAACAAAATGGAGTACTTTGTCATCATCACCAGAACACGCTCCACACATTCATCAACTTCTTGCCTTTTCTACATGAAATACATTCCAAACACACAATATTTCAGCTTCATTCAGCTAGCGTCGCATGCTAGCGCGCTTCAAAGTGCACGCCGCCTGCAGGGGGCGCCGTCAGCTGAAGCACTAATTAGCTGGAGCCGCTTCTGAGGGGGCGGAGTCCCGACTGCGCGAGCGTGTGCTAATTGACTTCCTCGCTGCCATGCCCGCCTGCCAACATGGCTGCCAGGGAACCCGCGGGGCGGCGGCGGAAGTTTCCTACGAGTTTGTCGTCTACGCGCCTTCTTTGTTTTACTTCAGCATTGGAACCCTCAGAGGAGGCAACAAGAAGCAAACTTCCAAAGTGGGACACGAAGAACACGACCATTGAAGGATGGTTTAGTCAAGAAACCAACACAGATAAGACAGACAACATTCACACTCACATTCACACACTAGGGACCATTTACTGTCGCCAATCAACCTATCCCTGTGATGAGGTGGCGACTTGTCCAGGGTGTACCCCGCCTTCCGCCCGGTTGTAGCTGAGATAGGCTCCAGCGCCCCCCGCCACCCCGAAGGGAATAAGCGGTAGAAAATGGATGGAAGCAAGAAACCTTCTGGTGTGGAACTAGAGATGGGAGCTTCACGAACAAATCGACTCTTTTGAACGCTTCTTTTAAGTCAACGATAGGAACCAACTGGCTGTTAGTTTGGGAGTCGTTTTTAAAGGCCTACTGAAATGAAATGTTCTTATTTAAACGGGGATAGCCGATCCATGCTATGTGTCATACTTGATCATTTCGCGATATTGCCATATTTTTGATGAAAGGATTTAGTAGAGAACATCGACAATAAAGTTCGCAACTTTTGGTCGCTGATTAAAAAAAGCCTTGCCTGTACCGGAAGTAGCGTGACGTCACAGGTTGAAAGGCTCCTCACATTCTACCATTGTTTACACCAGCAGCGAGAGAGATTCGGACTGAGAAAGCGACGATTACCCCATTAATTTGAGCCAGGATGAAAGATTCGTGGATGAGGAACGTGAGAGTGAAGGACTAGAGTGCAGTGCAGGACGCATCTTTTTTCGCTCTGACCGTAACTTAGGTACAAGCTGGCTCATTGGATTCCACACTTTCTCCTTTTTCTATTGTGGATCACGGATTTGTATTTGAAACCACCTGGGATACTATATCCTCTTGAAAATGGGAGTCGAGAACGCGAAATGGACATTCACAGTGACTTTTATCTCCACGACAATACATCGGCGAAGCACTTTAGCTACGGAGCTAACGTGATAGCATCGGGCTTGACTGCATATAGAAACAAAAGAAATAAACCCCTGACTGGAAGGATAGACAGAAGATCAACAATACTATTAAACCATGAACATGTAACTACACGGTTAATAATTTCCAGCCTGGCAAAACTTAACAATGCTGTTGCTAACGACGCCATTGAAGCTAACTTAGCAACGGGACCTCACAGAGCTATGCTAAAAACATTAGCTATCCACCTACGCCAGCCCTCATCTGCTCATCAACACCCGTGCTCACCTGCGTTCCAGCGATCGACGAAGGACTTCACCCGATCATCCGTGCGGTCGGCGGCTAGCGTCGGATAGCGCGTCTGCTATCCAAGTCAAAGTCCTCCTGGTTGTGTTGCTGCAGCCAGCCGCTAATACACCGATCCCACCTACAGCTTTCTTCTTTGCAGTCTTCATTGTTCATTAAACAAATTGCAAAAGATTCACCAACACAGATGTCCAGAATACTGTGGAATTTTGCGATGAAAACAGAGCTTTTTGTATTGGATACAATGGTGTCCCAATACTTCTGTTTCAACCATTGACGTCACGCGCATACGTCATCATACATAGACGTTTTCAACCGGAAGTTTAGCGGGAAATTTAAAATGTCACTTTATAAGTTAACCCGGCCGTATTGGCATGTGTTATAATGTTAAGATTTCATCATTGATATATAAACTATCAGACTGCGTGGTCGCTAGTAGTGGCTTTCAGTAGGCCTTTAAGTACACGTAAACATAATGTCACCCGACTGGCAACTGGACTAAATAATTAAACTTTTATCATTTCTTTTTTTTATTGTTTTTGTTTAATAATTTTTATTGTATTAAAGTACTTATTTTAAAATTTGGGTTCACTTTTGTGGTTCAGTAAAAAAAATTAAAATTCCATTTTGATTTTTGAGGTTGTCTGTCATAACGTTTTTAGCATTTTATTAGACATTATTGTGAGTTTTTGTGTTCCTAAAAAAGGAAATATGTACAGCAGATTTTTACAGGTATATACATTCATTTATTTATACACACACCCGCCCCCAGGCACATTTTTCTCTCTCAATGTGGTCAAAATAGTTGCCCAGGTCTGGTCTAGTCCGAATATTGTATTATTGTAATACCACTGTGGGTATTAAAATACGACTTTTCTTTGCTCTGTAGCTACTTGTTGGAAGTTTGCATCAAAAATGTAAAAAAATCAGTTTTGTCTTTAGTAAGTGATCCATCCATCTATTTCGGGGTGGCGGGGGGTGCTGGAGCCTATCTCAGCTACAATCGGGCGGAAGGCAGGGTACACCCTGGACAAGTCACCACCTCATCACAGGGCCAACACAGACAGATAGACAACATTCACACTCACATTCAACGTGCCAGTCACTACATGCAGATGTCTTTGTTTTAAAGATGTGCTATTTGGATTTACACTGTATAAAAAAAAAAGTATACTATTGGCTAAGTTTTATATTCCTAAATGTAACTTTCTCACTACCCGACCTGTTTTTTTCTGCCTTTAAAAAAGATTTAGAACTCTACGTTAAAACACTTTCTACCTCTAACAACCAAAAAGCTGTGAGAACTATGATGCTGTGCTCCAAATTTAAATTATTTACTGAACTTGTGTGAGCCTATGGCTTTACACTTTGTTATACACACACACACACACACACACACACACACACACACACACACACACACACACACACACACACACACACACACACACACACACACACACACACACACACACACACACACACACACACACACACACAGACACACACACAACGCCGAATTGACTGCTACTGACGAGCCGTGGGGCCGCCATCTTGGACCGGTCGACCTCTGCACGTTTCTTTATTTGAATTTTTTTAATTTTATAAACCTTTTATTTATAAGTTGCAACATTTACAAACAATTGAGAAATAATAATCAAAATAAGTGCAAAAACAGTACAAAACAGTGGCAGGGGTTTGTAAACCCAATAAACTAAAATAGAATGCAAAATATATATCAATAAATCAACTAAGATAGAATGATATATATATATATATATATATATATATATATATATATATATATATATATATATATATATATATATATATATATATATATATATATATATATATATATATATAATTCTATTTTAGTTACTTTATTGAGTTTACAAACCCCTGGCGCTGTTTTGTACCGTTTTTTGTACTTATTTTGATTATTATTTCTCAATTGTTTGTAAATGTTGCAACTTATAAATAAAAGGTTTATAAAATTCAAAAAATTTAAATAAAAAAACGTGCAGATGTCGACCGGTTCAAGATGGCGGCCCCACGGCTCGTCAGTAGCAGTCAATACGGCGTCATATATATATTTATTTAGCATTCTATTTTAGTTTATATATATATATATATATATATATATATATATATATATACATACATACATACATACATACATACATACATACATACATACATACATACATACATACATACATACATACATACATACATATATATATATATATATATATATATATATATATATATATATATATATATATATATATATATATATATATATATATATATATGTGTGTGTGTAACCTATTTTTATGGGCTTGCCTCTTTGTGATGTTTAAGTTCCTGTTATAAGCTGTTATACAGTATATGCCTTGAGCTCTTATTTTGAAGGCGCCAAGAGTGGAAGTGGTCCAGTTTTACACGAGGACCACTTTATTTCCTTTCTTTACCATGAATTGATTAACGTGGACCCCGTCTTAAACAAGTTGAAAAAGTTATTGGGGTGTTACCATTTAGTGGTCAATTGTACGGAATATGTACTGTGCTGTGCAATGTACTAATAAAAGTCTCAATCAACAATTTCAAATCCTCCGCTCCACTACAACGTGTCACCACTTCCGCTCTTAGCGCCTTCAAAATAAGAGCTCAAGGCATATACTGTATAACAGCTTATAACAGGTAATATCAAAAAGACGCAAGCCCATAAAAATAGGTTACATATATATGATGTTTGATTGTTTGATTGAAACTTTTATTAGTAGATTGCACAGTACAGTACATATTCCGTACAATTCACCACTTAAATGATAACACCCCAGTAAGTTTTTCAACTTGGGTCCACGTAGTAATTCATGGTAATATGTGTGTATGTATTTGCTCAGAGCGACTTTTCCCACTTAAAACGTTCAAACGTGAAGCAATCAAACGTCGACTGTCCATATTTCCATCCATTACCTATCTAGACGTTATAAACATTACATTTTGTACGGAAATGAGCGGCCATGTTTGTTTACCTCTTTTCACTTCCTCTTTGCGACACCGTCACTTCCTCTTTGCGACACCTCCGCCCACTTGACGAGCTCAAAGTCCGTCGCGGTCCAACTTTTGGCTCGCTTGGTTTCTAGTTGCGCTGACGTCATGGCGCCGCTCAGGTTCTGCGCCAACCTCAGCTGGCTCTTCACGGAGCTGCCGGACGTCAGCCAGCGGATGTACGCGGCCGCCGCGGCCGGCTTTCAGGCGGTGGAGGCGGCCTGGCTCTACGACTCGGACCCGGAGGAGCTCCGGAGGGCGCGGGAGGCCACGGGCCTGCAGGTGGTTCTGATCAACACCCCGCCAGGTGAGCCGCAGCACCTTCCCTGATGGACCACGCCCCCTTCTTCTTCTTCATCACCACCAGGTGTGTTGCAGGTGACCTCAAAGCGGGGGATCTGGGTCTGGGGGCGGTACCCGGAAGAGAGGCAGAGTTCAAACAAGGCTTGGAGCAGAGCCTCAACTTTGCTAAAGCATTGGACTGCAAAAGGTCTAAAACACACACACACACACACACACACACACACACACACACACACACACACACACACACACACACACACACACACACACACACACACACACACACACACACATTCTTGTATTTGTTACGTTCTTGAGACCCCTGAAAAAATGCCTCCCTCTTTAGGACCAGCCTTTCTAGATATATAAAGATGTGTATTTACAACATTAATAATATATACATACTATGCACATATAAAAAACTTTGTTGTGAAAAATGAGTTGGAATTTCACAAGAAAAATGTATAATTTTGGCAGTGTTATAATAAAGTCGTCATTTTACTTGACGCAAGTCAAAATGTTACAAGAAAAACGGAACGTTTGTGCAATATTATGATAAAAGTTGGAATTTTACTCAATAACAGTCGCAATTTTACAAGAAAAGCTTAACATTTTGGCAATTTTATGAAAAGAGTCGTACTTTTACTCGACAAAAGTCACAATTTTATTAGAAAGCTTTACAATTTTGGCAATATTATAATAATCGGAAGTTTACTTTGCAAAATTATGACAAAAGTCATAATTTTACAAAATTTTTTAAAACTATTTTACAAGAACAAAAAAAAAAAAGGCAATATTGTGATAAAAGTCAGAATTTTATAGGACAAATGTAAATGATAAATGGGTTATACTTGTATAGCGCTTTTCTACCTTCAAGGTACTCAAAGCGCTTTGACACTATTTCCACATTCACCCATTCACACACACATTCACACACTAATGGCGGGAGCTGCCATGCAAGGCCCTAACCAGCAGCCATCAGGAGCAAGGGTGAAGTGTCTTGCTCAAGGACACAACGGACGTGGGGGACGGTGCGGCGCAGTTGGGAGAGTGGCCGTGCCAGCAACTTGAGTGTTCCTGGTTCAATCCCCACCTTCTACCAACCTCATCACGTACGTGTGTCCTTGAGCAAGACACTTCACCCTTGCTCCTGATGGGTGCTGGTTAGCGCCTTGCATGGCAGCTCCCGCCATCAGTGTGTGAATGTGTGTGTGAATGGGTGAATGAGGAAATAGTGTCAAAGCGCTTTGAGTACCTTGAAGGTAGAAAAGCACTATACAAGTATAACCCATTTACGTGACGAGGTTGGTAGAAGATGGGGATCGAACCAGGAACCCTCCGGTTGCTGGCACGGCCACTCTCCCAACTGCGCCGCACCGTCCCATGTCACCATTTTGCATTAAAAAGTCATAATTTGCATTTGTTTTTTACTGTAAATTAAAAAACATGCAATTTTACAGTAAAATTTTGGCACCTGAGCTGCCGTTTTGTTTGTTTTTTACCGCAAATCAACAAGTGTATATATTTGGGTGGATTACTGTAAATGCCAAAAAGACACCACAGTTTATTACAGTAAAAAAACAAAACTTTTTTTTTCATTTAGAGAAAAATGCTGTAAAAAGCACAGTAAATTTTACAATTTGACCATGAAATCTATTGCTACTTTTACTTTGCACACTTTGATGGATAATAAATCATTATTAGTATTTATTTCTATTTAAAAAATAGTTTGAATGTTAAATATATTTATGCATAATTAGACAATAATTAAGTTAACATAATTTGCGATTGTGTATCTCCCAAAATCAAACTAAAGAATACATTTAGTAAGAAAATGTACAGTACTTTATTGATACATGTTATTTCTAGGCTTTCCAGGGCCAAATAAAATGAATTGGCGGGCCACATCTGGCCCCCGGGCCTTGACTTTGACACACGTGCATTATTGTTACCACTCCACTTCTACTTAAAGAAAGCATAAGTCCTGTCCATAATATTTTTTGTACATACCATTGTTCTCTTTGACTCAGTTGACTTGATTAAACCTTTTCTAACATCCCACACTACAAAATAAAAGTATCATTAGTGCTGACATCGTATCGGATTAATATCGGCCAATACTCAAGGCTCCAGTATTGGTATTGTATAATAATAATAATAATAATGTCACCTATTAGTGTTTCTTAACCATTTTTGGGCCGCAAGCACCCCCTGGAGCGCAGGTGTCAAACTCAAGGCCCGGGGGCTAAATGTGGCCCGCCACTTCATTTTATGTGGCCCTGGAAAGCCTGGAAAAAATTAATTTTAATAAAATGTTGTTTTTTTTAAAAAAATTTTTACTAAATGCATTTGTTCTTTCAATTTTGGCAGAAAAAAAATGCATATTTTAAACTTTATAAATAATAATAATAGATTTTATTTGTAAAACGCACTTTACATTGAGTAAACAACCTCAAAGTGCTACAGTGTAGTAATGAAAATAAAAAGATAATAAAAAATAAAAACTAGAACAGCCAAATAGCTAGAACTAGTATGCATATATCTAAAAAAAAGAGGCTTTTTTTAAAAAAAGAAGAGTTTTTAAGCCTTTTTTAAAAGCATCCACAGTCTGTGGTACCCTCAGGTGGTCAGGGAGAGCGTTCCACAGACTGGGAGCGGCGGAGCAGAAAGCCCGGTCTCCCATTGTTCGTAGCTTTGTCCTCGGAGGTTAGCCTGTCCTACCATTTGCCTGAAGAAGACTAATTAAAGTCGAAACGTTGCCTGTTCACTTGGGTGGTAATTATCTTCATATTTATTTGTTTATTTCGTATTATCTGATCATGCCAATGATATTTTCATATACTGTGTTGCAAAACTGATTTTGTGAGATGAAAACAAATACCGTAATTTCCGGACTATAAGCCGCACCTGACTATAAGCCGCACCAGCTAAATTTAGGGGAACATACAGATTGCTCCATATATAAGCCGCACCCGACTATAAGCCGCAGGGTTTTGATGTGTAATTAGCGTAGTACATAGGGGTTCCTGCTACCACGGAGGGGATTGTCGGGACAGAGATGACTGTTTGGGAACGCAAAGCGTCCCATTTATTAACAATAAATCTTTCAATCATTCAATCAAACTTTCACATCTTTGACATGGCGAACAGCATTCGTGCAGAGTACAAATAATACAACGGTGCAAAGTAATACAAAGTGCTCGCCTGTACGTTATCAAAATAACCAGCCTACCGGTATATGAAAAGTCAGTCTTTAATCATTGTGTCATCGTCTTCCTCCTGCGTACTAAAACCACCGAAATCCTCTTCGTCGGTGTCGGAGAAGAACAGGCCGTAAATAAGCCGCACCCTTGTATAAGCCGCAGGGACCAGAACGAGGGGAAAAAGTAGCGGCTTATAGTCCGGAAATTACGGTAGTTAAATATCTGCTTGTCACCTTTATTTCGGATTTTAAAGCAAGTTATACATTTGGATTAATCATGATTAATCACAGGTTATTACCCGCATGCATAATGTCAATACATTTTCAAAAAGAGTCCCTCTGAAAGCAGCCATTACTGCCATGTGGCCCTCAATGAAAATGAGTTCGACACCCCTGGGGCCCGCCAAAAACATCAAGTTTCTCAGCTGTGGTCTGTACGGGCAATGCACTTTTCCACCACTTGTGGCAATATTGACAATATCAACAAAAAAAAAAAAAGAAGTCCGGAGCTAAAAGTCATAAGAAAAGTTTCCAAAGCGCAAAAATTATGACTAAGGTGGTGAAGCTGTATTTTCACTTCCTCATGAATTTTATTGACAGTTTAGTTAAAAAAAATCATACATTTTATCACAACATAATTGTATGTAAATAAAAAACTTATGCAGGATTATTATGCAGGATTTATATATATATACATATTTTGTATATTTATTTATAATTATATATATATTTAATTATTTTTATTATATTTATATATTATTTTATGTATATATAATATATTATATATATTTTATTTTTTTATATTATGCAGGATTGTTGACTTGTTTTTTGTAATCAGCCTGACCTAAGCCTGAGGTGTCAAATGCTTGCATATCATTAAAAAAACAAGTGTTTAAAAAATAAAAAGAAGTCCGGAGCTAAAGTCATAAGAAAAGTTTCCAAAGCGCAAAAATTATGACTAAGGTGGTGAAGCTGTATTTTCACTTCCTCTTGAATTTTATTGACAGTTTAGTTTAAAAAAAACATACATTTTATCACAACATAATTGTATGTAAATAAAAAAGTTATACAGGATTTTTGTTATATTTATATATATAATATATATATACATATTTTTTATATTTATTTATAATTATATATATATTTAATTATTTTTATTATATTTATATATTATTTTATGTATATATAATATATTATATATATTTTATTTTTTTATATTATGCAGGATTGTTGACTTGTTTTTTGTAATCAGCCTGACCTAAGCCTTAGGTGTCAAATGGTTACATATAATTAAAAAACAAGTGTTTAAAAAAAAAAAAGAAGTCCGGAGCTAAAGTCATAAGAAAAGTTTCCAAAGCGCAAAAATTATGACTAAGGTGGTGAAACTGTATTTTCACTTCCTCTTGAATTTTATTGACAGTTTAGTTAAAAAAAACCATACATTTTATCTCAACGTAATTGTATGTAAATAAAAAACTTATGCAGGATTTTATTATATTTATATATGTAATATATATACATATTTTTTATATTTATTTATAATTATATATATATTTAATTATTTTTATTATATTTATATATTATTTTATGTATATATAATATATTATATATATTTTATTTTTTTTATATTATGCAGGATTGTTGACTTGTTTTTTGTAATCAGCCTGACCTAAGCCTGAGGTGTCAAATGCTTACATATCATTAAAAAACAAGTGTTTAAAAAAAAAAAAAGAAGTCCGGAGCTAAAGTCATAAGAAAAGTTTCCAAAGCGCAAAAATTATGACTAAGGTGGTGAAACTGTATTTTCACTTCCTCTTGAATTTTATTGACAGTTTAGTTAAAAAAAAACATACATTTTATCACAACATAATTGTATGTAAATAAAAAAATTATACAGGATTTTTGTTATATTTATATATATAATATATATACATATTTTTTATATTTATTTATAATTATATATATATATTTTATTATATTTATATATTATTTTATGTATATATATTATATATATTATTATTTTTATTTTATTTTTTTATATTATGCAGGATTGTTGACTTGTTTTTTGTAATCAGCCTGACCTAAGCCTGAGGTGTCAAATGCTTACATATCATTAAAAAACAGGTGTTTAAAAAAAAAAAAAAAAAAGGCTAAGAATCGCTGACCGTTAATACAAAGTTCTATCTTTAAATATTTATAATTTCTGTTAGCATTTTTTTTTAGAGAACAACAATATCAAAATGGCCCTCGGTGGAGAAGCTCTGGAATGTTCTTTTTCAGGATCCACCTGATGGCCGGCAGGGTTCCCGCGGGAGCGCGGAGAAGCGACGTCGCCAAGGAGATGGAGGCCGTGTTCGTGCGGAACCTCGGCTACGCCGCCGAGCTCCTCGCCCAGGTGGCGCGCGTCGCCATAGCAACCGAGCGCTGACATTATGACGAGGTGTGACATTTGTTTCAGGACGGAATGGTGGGCTTGATCGAGCCCATCAACACCCGGCTGACCGACCCCGGCTATTTCCTGGACTCACCGCATCAAGGTAGGCGCGCCTTCCGCCGCCTGGTAGGGGGGTGGGGGGTTCTGCTAACGTGACGCCTTCCTCCCGTGTGCCGCAGCGGCCGCCATCCTGCAGCAGGTGGGGAAGGCCAATATCAAACTGCAAATGGTGAGTTCTTTGTTGTGTTGTTGTTGTTGTTGTTGTTGTGATGCGAGACCATGTCAACAACTCTGGCAGGATGTTTTCCACTGGCAAATCATGGATGGCAACCTGACACACAACATGAAGACGTACTTACCGCTGATCGGTGAGTCGCCGTCCACCAATAATGTGCCGTTGTTGAGTGTCGGGTCTGTCTGGAGAGTAACCCTGTAATACTCTGCCATATCAGTAGGGGGCAGCAGGTGGCTCATTCAATCAATGTTTACTTATATAGCCCTAAATCACGAGTGTCTCAAAGGGCTGCACAAGCCACAACCACATCCTGGGCTCAGATCCCACATCAGGGCAAGGAAAAACTCAACCCAATGGGATGACAATGAGAAACCTTGGAGGAGACCGCAGGTGTGCATAATAGTGTGAGAGTCCAGTCCATAGTGGATCTAACATAATAGTGTGAGAGTCCAGTCCATAGTGGATCTAACATAATAGTGTGAGAGTCCAGTCCATAGTGGATCTAACATAATAGTGAGAGTCCAGTCCATAGTGGATCTAACATAATAGTGTGAGAGTCCAGTCCATAGTGGATCTAACATAATAGTGTGAGAGTCCAGTCCATAGTGGATCTAACATAATAGTGAGAGTCCAGTCCATAGTGGATCTAACATAATAGTGAGAGTCCAGTCCATAGTGGATCTAACATAATAGTGTGAGAGTCCAGTCCATAGTGGATCTAACATAATAGTGTGAGAGTCCAGTCCATAGTGGATCTAACATAATAGTGTGAGAGTCCAGTCCATAGTGGAGCTAACATAATAGTGAGAGTCCAGTCCATAGTGGATCTAACATAATAGTGTGAGTCCAGTCCATAGTGGATCTAACATAATAGTGTGAGTCCAGTCCATAGTGGATCTAACATAATAGTGTGAGAGTCCAGTCCATAGTGGATCTAACATAATAGTGTGAGAGTCCAGTCCATAGTGGATCTAACATAATAGTGTGAGAGTCCAGTCCATAGTGGATCTAACATAATAGTGAGAGTCCAGTCCATAGTGGATCTAACATAATAGTGTGAGAGTCCAGTCCATAGTGGATCTAACATAGTAGTGAGAGTCCAGTCTATAGTGGATCTAACATAATAGTGATAGTTTATAGTGTGTTAATAATAATTGCTTTGTAGATGTCGGGAACGACGATGATGGTTTGCAGGTAAAAAGGTGTCTAATGCTTAAACCAAACATAAACAAAAGGTGAGTGCCCCTAAGAAAAGGCATTGAAGCTTAGGGAAGGCTATGCCGAACCAAACTAAAACTAAACTGGCTACAAAGTAAAGAAAAACAGAATGCTGGACGACAGCAAAGACTTACTGTGGAGCAAAGACAATGTACATCCGAACATGACATGACAATCAACAATGTCCCCACAAAGAAGGATAAAAACAACTGAAATATTCTTGATTGCTAAAACAAAGTAGATGCGGGGAATATCGCTCAAAGGAAGACATGAAACTGCTACAGGAAAATACCAAAAAAAGAGAAAAAGCCACCAAAATAGGAGCGCAAGACAAGAAGTAAAACACTACACACAGGAAAACAGCAAAAAAGTCCAAATAAGTCAGGGTGTGATGTGACAGGTGGTGACAGTACACCTACTTTGAGACAAGAGCTATAGTGAGGCATGCTTGGTTATGCTTTAAAGTCATATCCAACAATTGTGACTTTTTACTGTCAACTGAGTTTAGTTTTTTAATGATGTCTGCTGGTGGTGTGACTCCTACGCATTTTTTCAACGCAAAAAATGTGCCTTGGCTCAGAAAAGGTTGAAAAACACTGTCCTATACCAGGGGTCACCAACGCGGTGCCCGCGGGCACCAGGTAGCCCGTAAGGACCAGATGAGTAGCCCGCTGGCCTGTTCTAAAAATAGCTCAAATAGCAGCACTTACCAGTGAGCTGCCTCTATTTTTTAAATTGTATTTATTTACTAGCAAGCTGGTCTCGCTTTGCCCGACATTTTTAATTCTAAGAGAGACAAAACTCAAATAGAATTTGAAAATTCAAGAAAATATTTTAAAGACTTGGTCTTCACTTGTTTAAATAAATTAATTATTTTTTTTACTTTGCTTCTTATAACTTTCAGAAAGACAATTTTAGAGAAAAAATACAACCTTAAAAATGATTTTAGGATTTTTAAACACATATACCTTTTTACCTTTTAAATTCCTTCCTCTTCTTTCCTGACAATTTAAAGCAATGTTCAGGTAAATTTATTGTTTTTATTGTAAATAACAATAAATACATTTTAATTTAATTCTTCATTTTAGCTTCTGTTTTTTCGACGAAGAATATTTGTGAAATATTTCTTCAAATTTATTATGATTAAAATTAAAAAAAAATATTCTGGCAAATCTAGAAAATCAAATTTAAATCTTATTTCAAAGTCTTTTGAATTTCTTTTAAAATTTTTGTTCTGGAAAATCTAGAAGAAATAATGATTTGTCTTTGTTAGAAATATAGCTTGGTCCAATTTGTTATATATTTTTAAAAAAAAGGTGTAGATTGGATTTTAACCTATTTAAAATATGTCATCAAAATTCTAAAATTAATCTTAATCAGGAAAAATTACTAATGATGTTCAATAAATTCTTTTTTAAATTTTTTTTAAAAAGATTCGAATTAGCTATTTTTTCTCTTCTTTTTTTCAGTTGAATTTTGAATTTTAAAGAGTCGAAATTGAAGATAAACTATGTTTCAAAATTAATTGTCATTTTTTTTTCGTGTTTTCTCCTCTTTTAAACCGTTCAATTAAGTGTAAATATCATTAATTATTAATAATAACATAGAGTTAAAGGTAAATTGAGCAAATTGGCTATTTTTGGCAATTTATTTAAGTGTGTATCAAACTGGTAGCCCTTCGCATTAATCACTACCCAAGAAGTAGCTCTTGCTTTCAAAAAGGTTGGTGACCCCTGTCCTATACCATATCAAAATATCCCTTTCTCAGCTGTGGCGCCAATTCGCAGTTGCAATACACTTTTCCACCACTTGTGGCAGTAATGACGTTTTCAAACAGACAGAAGAAGTCTGCAGCTAAAGTCGTAGCGCAAATAAATAGGACTTAAGTCAGGGGTGGCCACGCTTTTTAGGGGATCTACCTCATTCATGTATATGTCATTTATATTGATTTATTTATGAAAGAGGTGTTAACAAGTGAAAGGTGTTTAATGATAATACAAGCATGTTTCTTCCATGAAGACAAGAATATAAGTTGGTATGATTGTGATGACTTGCATTGATTGGAATCAGACAGTAGTGATGATAACCTGGAGGAGAGAAAAAGTCCTCCTTTCTGTCCAATACCACATGAAAGTTTGTCTAGTTTCCATACTCCTTTTTATACACTTTACAAGAAATACATTGGCGGCAAACTCCGTAGCTCGCTAGCTTTATGAGACTCTTATTTTGTTAGCGCAGGCAGGATGAAGCAGCGCTTTTATTGTGGAGATAGGAACTTTAGAGTTTTGACGGCAGGTACGGCGCAAGAGTCTGTTGAAATAAAAAGTGTTTCTCGCCTTCCTGTCGGTCGTTTTTTCTTAATAATGATGTGGCAGCAGCCAGCGTCATCTCACTGGCGCCCTAGGCAAGATTTTAGGTGGCGCCCCCCCACAGGGCCGGCCCGTGGCATAGGCCGTATAGGCAAATGCTAAGGGCGCCGTCCATCAGGGGGCGCCACGCCAGTGCCACAAATGTTGGAGGGGGAAAAAAAAAAAAAAAAAGTTGGTACTATTTTTTATACATACATAAAATAATCCCACGTTAATTAAAATGCAAAGTAAAGCCTATTTAATAGAAATATTATTTGTTACAACATTACGCCCCCCCCCCCCCCCTCCCCCGGCACGGTGCGCCCCCTCCCTTCCCGTATCATGACTCTTTTTGGACGTCACCACATAAAAAAAATCAACACAAGATGTCAAAACGGCCAAAACTGTCAGGTGCCCAGGGGAGAAAAGAAGAGGAGAAACGAGAAAAAGACAGGAGGTAGCAGGCAGGTAACGTTAGCCTACATGAAATTATTTGTCTGTTACAGAATGTGATAGTAACCTGGCTTTTTAGCATTAAGCTAATGTTACATGATTCGGCAATTGCTAATCAATAAATAGCTAGTTCTGTTTTAACGTCGGGTTAATATTGTGGAGGGGGCTAAATTGTTATGGAAAATAATAATGTAACGTTAGGTAATTACAGTACTCCCTGGTGTACAGTCATTTGTAAGTCATTCTAGTTAATGCAATATTAAAAAGCACAAATAGAGAACTCTGTAGGATCCCCTTTTTTTGTAATATAGTTGTTAAAGTCATACTGGTTTGATATCTTGTTTTGTGCAGTGCCTTATTTATATTGTACTTTTAATTTATTTTATGCAACTTGTTGACACGTTTTATTTTGTGTTTATATTTATATTTATATTTGTATTTCATATATTCATTTTTTGTATTCATTTATCCATATTTTTTTTGATCTTGTTAACTATTCTGATTGTTAATTTGCTTTCTTTAAGTAAAAAAAAAAAGGTCAAAGACAAAGCTATTCGCTTTCTTGTGAGTATATACACTTCACTGCCGATGTGGCGGGGGCGCCACCTAAAATCTTGCCTAGGGCGGGGCTTGCCCCGCCACTTCGGCAGGGAAGTGTATATACTCACAAGAAACCGAATATCTTTGTGTTTGACCTTTTTTTTTTTTTACTTAAAGAAAGCAAATAAACAATCAGAATAGTTAACAAGATCAAAAAAAATATGGATAAATAAATGAATACAAAAAAGAAAAAATGAATACCGGTATATGAAATACAATATTTTTTACATACATAAACACAAAATAAAACGTGTCAACAAGTTGCATAAAATAAATTAAAAGTACAATATAAATAAGGCACTGCACAAAACAAGATATCAAACCAGTATGACTTTAACAACTATATTACAAAAAAAGGGGATCCTACAGAGTTCTCTATTTGTGCTTTTTAATATTGCATTAACTAGAATGACTTACAAATGACTGTACACCAGGGAGTACTGTAATTACATTATTATTTTCCGTAACAATTTAGCCCCCTCCACAATATTAACCCGACGTTAAAACAGAACTAGCTATTTATTGATTAGCAATTGCCGAATCATGTAACATTAGCTTAATGCTAAAAAGCCAGGTTACTACCACATTCTGTAACAGACAAATAATTTCATGTAGGCTAACGTTACCTACCTGCTACCTCCTGTCTTTTTCTCGTTTCTCCTCTTCTTTTCTCTTTTTTCTTCCCCGGGCACCTGACAGTTTTGGCCGTTTTGACATCTTGTGTTGATTTTTTGATGTGGTAAGAGTCATGATACGGGAAGGGAGGGGGCGCACCGTGCGGGGGGCGTAATGTTGTAACAAATAATATTTCTATTAAATAGGCTTTACTTTGCATTTTAATTAACGTGGGATTATTTTTTTATATTTAGAAATAATAGTACCAACTTTTTTTTCTCCAACATTTGTGGCACTGGCGTGGCGCCCCCTGATGGACGGCGCCCTTAGCATTTGCCTATACGGCCTATGCCACGGGCCGGCCCTGCACAAGACCCTCGGGTGACATGAATGTCAGTCAAGTGACCAAAGTCACGTCTTAGTGAAGATTGATGATCCATCATTTTTAGGTCCATTTTTCCAATGCCAATACAGACTGACACACCCTCCACCTTCCACCGCTAACTCACCATCCAGGTAATGGCCACCCCGGACTAAAGTGGTGAAGTAGTATTTTCATTTGCACGGAACCTTCTTTGACAGTTTATTTAAAAAAATACTATTTATTAGGGATAAATGTGTTAAAATATAATATCGGAAATTATCGGTATCGGTTTTTTTATTATCAGTATCGTTTTTTGTTTTTTTTTAAATTAAATCAACATAAAAAACACAAGATACACTTACAATTAATGCACCAACCCAAAAAACCTCCCTCCTCATTCACACAAAAGGGTTGTTTCTTTCTGTTATTAATATTCTGCTTCCTACATTATATATCAATATATATCAATACAGTCTGCAAGGGATACAGTCCGTAAGCACACATGATTGTGCGTGCTGCTGCTCCACTAATAGTACTAACCTTTAACACTTAATGTTACTCATTTTCATTAATTACTAGTTTCTATGTAACTGTTTTTATATTGTTTTACTTTCTTTTTTATTCAAGAAAATGTTTTTAATTTATTTATCTTATTTTATAATTTTTTTTTTAAAAGTACCTTATCTTCACCATACCTGGTTGTCCAAATTAGACATAATAATGTGTTAATTCCACGACTGTATATATCGGTTGATATCGGTATCGGTAATTAAAGAGTTGGACAATATCGGATATCGGCAAAAAGCCATTATCGGACATCCCTACTATTTATTAGAGATGTCTGATAATGGCTTTTTTGCCGATATTGTCCAACTCTTAATTACCGATTCCGATATCAAGCGATACCGATACATACAGTGGTGGAATTAAGACATTATTATGCCTAATTTTGTTGTGATGCCCCGCTGGATGAATTAAACAATGTAACAAGGATTTTCAAAATAAATGAACTCAAGTTATGTAAAAAAAAATGCCAACATGGCACTGCCATATTTATTATTGAAGTCACAAAGTGCTTTTTTTTTTTTTAACATGCCTCAAAACAGCAGCTTGGAATTTGGGACATGCTCTCCCTGAGAGAGCATGAGGAGGTTGAGGTGGGGGAGGAGTTTGTTTTACGCTCTTTTTTGTCAAAGAAATCGTAGTTTTTTTTCATGGCAAACACACAAAATATGCAAAATATTTCCAAGTGTTATTTTTGATGTGAAGTAATCGGAGCCTTTAATAGGTCAATAATTAACTTTGGACAGCGGCTGGTTTAAAGTATAAAACATTATTTGTGACATTTGTACTGAAAATGTAACTTTGTTGTACTTTTTAAATGCGAGGAGCTGCGGGTCTTGGTAACATAGTGGGGAAGTCTTACTTCAATGTTAGACAAGAACTTCCGCACTGAAGCGCTCGGAGAAATAAACTAAGGGTGTGACTATTTGGCTGCCTAACCATATCTGGGGTGACGATATGATTCTCCATTCTGGCAATGTACTATTTATAATAATAATAATGGATTAGATTTATATAGCGCTTTTCTAGACACTCAAATCGCTTCACAGAGAAGTGAGAACCCATCATTCATTTTTACAACTCATTCATTCATCATTCATTCTCCGGTGTGAGCGGCACCGGGGGCAAGGGTGAAGTGTCCTGCCCAAGGACACAACGGCAGCGATTTTTTTTTTTTTTGGATGGTTATTTGGTAAAATAATTATATTAAAACAGGTTAGATCACATGTGTCAGAGTCAAGGCCCGGGGGCCAGATGTGGCCCCGCCTCTTCATTTTATTTGGCCCCGGAAATAATATGTATCAATAAAGTAATGTAACTTTTCTTACTAAATGTATTCTTTCTTTCTATTTGGGGAGAAAAACAATATAAGTACTCCATGTAATCACAAATGATGTTAACTTAAATATTGTCTAATTATTATATTATCTAACATTCAAACTAGGGATGTCCGATAATGGCTTTTTGCCGATATTGTCCAACTCTTTAATTACCGATACCGATATATGCAGTCGTGGAATGAACACATTATTATGCCTAATTTGGACAACCAGGTATGGTGAAGATAAGGTACTTTTTAAAAATAATAATAAAATAAGATAACTAAATTAAAAACATTTTCTTGAATAAAAAAAAGTACAACAATATAAAAACAGTTACATAGAAACTAGTAATGAATGAAAATGAGTAAAATGAAGTGTTAAAGGTTAGTACTATTAGTGGAGCAGCAGCACGCACAATCATGTGTGCTTACGGACTGTATCCCTTGCAGACTGTATTGATATATATTGATATATAATGTAGGAACCAGAATATTGATAACAGAAAGAAATGGGGGGAGGGAGGTTTTTTGGGTTGGTGCACTAATTGTAAGTGTATCTTGCGTTTTTTATGTGGATTTAATTTTAAAAAAAAATTAAAAAAAACCCGATACAGATAATAAAAAAAACGATACCGATAAATGCGTTAAAATGTAATATCGGAAATTATCGGCCGATAATTGTAAGTGTATCTTGTGTTTTTTATGTGGATTTAATTAAAAAAACAACAACAAAAACGATACAGATAATAAAAAAACCGATACCGATAATTTCCGATATTACATTTTAACGCATTTATCGGCCGATAATTGTAAGTGTATCTTGTGTTTTTTATGTGGATTTAATTTAAAAAAAACGATACAGATAATAAAAAAAGACGATTTCCGATATTACATTTTAACGCATTTATCGGCCGATAATATCGGCAGGCCCTAATTCAAACCATTTTTTAAATAGAAATAAATACTACTAATAATGATTTATTGTGCAATGTAAAAGTAGCAATAGATTTCATGGTCAAATTGTGAAATTTACTGTCGTTTTTACAGCAATTTTCTCTTAATTTTACTGTAATAAACTGTGGTGTCGTTTTGGTATTTACAGTAATACACCCAAAAATATACACTTGTTGATTTGCGGTAAAAATAAACAAACTGGCAGCTCAGGTGCCAACATTTTTTATTCACAGTAAAAAAAACTAATGTAAATTTTACAGTAAAATTCTGGCAACTGAGCTGCTTTTTTTTTTTTTACCATAAAAACAGCAGTACGGTTGTTCCATTTACAGTAATATACAGTACATTATATAATAATTTACAGTAATATACACTAAATTATATAATAAATTACAGTAATATACACTACATTATATAATACAGTAATATACACTACATTATATAATATATGACAGTAATATACACTACATTATATAATAATTTACAGTAATATACACTAAATTATATAATAAATTAGAGTAATATACACAAAAATTATATAATAAATTACAGTAATATACATTACAGTAATATACACTAAATTATATAATAAATTACAGTAATATACACTACATTATATAATAAATGACAGTAATATACACTACATTATATAATACAGTAATATACACTACATTATATAATAAATTACAGTAATATACACTAAAATTATATAATAAATTACAGTAATATACACTACATTATATAATAAATGACAGTAATATATACTACATTATATAATAAATTACAGTAAAATACACTACATTATATAATAAATTACAGTAATATATACTACATTATATAATAAATTACAGTAATATACTCTAAAATTATATAATAAATTACAGTAATATACACTACATTATATAATAAATTACAGTAATATACACTACATTAATTTAATAAATTACAGTAAAATACACTACATTATATAATAAATTACAGTAATATACACTAAAATTATATAATAAATTACAGCAATATACACATTATATAATAAATTACAGTAATATACAGTAATATACACTACATTAATTTAATAAATTACAGTAAAATACACTACATTATATAATAAATTACAGTAATATACACTAAAATTATATAATAAATTACAGTAAAATGTACTACATTATATAATAAATTACAGTAACATACACTAAAATTATATAATAAATTACAGTAATATACACTACATTATATAATAAATTACAGTAATACACTACATTAATTTAATAAATTACAGTAAAATACACTACATTATATAATAAATTACAGTAATATACACTAAAATTATATAATAAATTACAGTAATATACACTACATTATATAATAAATTACAGTAATATACACTACATTATGTAATACAGTAATATACACTACATTATATAATAAATGACAGTAATATACACTACATTATATAATACAGTAATATACACTACATTATATAATAAATGACAGTAATATACACTACATTATAAAATAATTTACAGTAATATACACTACATTATATAATACATTACAGTAATATACACTAAATTATATAATAAATTACAGTAGGATACACTACATTAGATAATAAATGACAGTAATATACACTAAAATTATATAATAAATTACAGTAATATACACTACATTATATAATAAATTACAGTAAGGTACACTACATTATATAATAAATTACAGTAATATACACAAAAATTATATAATAAATTACAGTAATATACACTACATTGTATAATAAATTACAGTAAAATACACTACATTATATAATAAATTACAGTAATATACACTAAAATTATATAATAAATTACAGCAATATACACTACATTATATAATAAATTACAGTAATATACACATTATATAATACAGTAATATAAACTACATTATATAATAAATGACAGTAATATACACTACATTATATAATAATTTACAGTAATATACACTACATTATATAATACAGTAATATACACTACATTATATAATAATTTACAGTAATATACACTACATTATATAATAATTTACAGTAATATACACTACATTATATAATACAGTAATATACACTACATTATATAATAATTTACAGTAATATACACTACATTATATAATACAGTAATATAGACTACATTATATAATAAATGACAGTAATATACACTACATTATATAATACAGTAATATACACTACATTATATAATAATTCACAGTAATATACACTACATTTTGTGGTGAAATTATTGCAACTTACTATATTTTTTTTTACATTTTAGTTTTTAGAAAATCCGCTATAAAAAAGGTGTAATAATAGTATTGACTGTTAGGAGCGGCCCTCTGGGGCCAAACATAACTGCCATGTGGCCCTCAGTGAAAATGACTTAGAGGGTACAAAAGCTCCTTGTGGTTGCATGGAGATGGCCTAAAAAAATGTTTTGCAGCCCTTTGAGACACTTGTGATTAAGGGCTATATAAATAAACTTTGATGGGTTGATTAATTCTTTTAAAAAAAAGTAGATTTTTGAAAATTGTGGGTGGATGTAGAATAAGGATGAATAACAATCTGCTGCTAAAGGGTGGACTAGAACTTTGCTGGTGTCTCTCAGGTCACGTTCAGGTGGCCCAGGTTCCGGGCAGGAACGAGCCGGACAGCGCCGGAGAGCTGAACTACGACTACATCTTCACCACGCTGGAGGAGCTGGGCTACCGGGGCTACGTGGGCTGCGAGTACAAACCCCGAGGTCAGGCCAGGACACCACGGACCTCCTCCGGTGGCCGTGGTGTCATGTGACGTGACATGTGTCCTCCTAGGAAGCACTCAGGAGGGTCTGGCCTGGCTGCAGGACTACTGGAGAGCCAGGAAGTGACGGGAGGGTCTGGCCTGGCTGCAGGACTACTGGAGCTGCAGGACTACTGGAGCGCCAGGACGTGACGAGGGTCTGGCCCCGGCTGCAGGACTACTGGAGCTGCAGGACTACTGGAGCTGCAGGACTACTGGAGCGCCAGGAACAGTTCTGAGGAATAAAACAACAAAGGCCAACTGGGGTTCTTTGTGTAAGGAACCAAAAAAGTTGTGTTTGTGTGATTTATTGTGGGATCGCACCGTGGTCACATGATCCCGCTCCAGTGTTGGACACCCTAAGAAAAAAAAAGGTCAAACCAAAAAAAGGCACTTCAGGTCACGTGATGCGTGGGAAGTCCGAGGGCCCGCACCGTCGGTAAAGTGCTGCGTTTCATCACCAGAGTCTTGTCTCTCCAGAGCGTGGGAACCGAAGACCGAGTCCAAAGTCTTTTTACACCTCATCCAGTCACTCGGCTTTTTGGGCGAGAGTCCAAAACAAGTCAGCTGCACCTTGTCAGACCCACAGGACAGCGAGCCAACGATTGAAATGTTCCAGGAGTCGGCCGTGTAGATCTTGAATAAAAACACTTCAGAGGGCAGTCCGTCACAAGAGTCCGGTCCAGAGGTTGTAGCAGGCCGTGTTGATGACCGACTCCAGGTGGTGGTACATGGACACCAGCAGGGCCGGCGGGCTGCTGCCGTCCTGCGGCTGAGGGGGCAGAGCTTCTCGTAGCACCACCTTCAAGCTCTGGAAGGACAGTTTGCAGGTTTACAACCCTTGGAGGCCACTGGTCAGAGTCTCATACTACATAGGACAGCTCGGGTTTGAGAGGATGGTGCTGGATCCAGTGTAATTACCTTTTAAGGTGGGAACATGCCCACAAATCACACATGTGCACCACCCTCTCACGCTAGTGTATTTACCTTTTAAGGTGGGGACATACCCCAACATCAAATGTGTGTTCACCATCCTCTCAGACTAGTGTATTTACCTTTTAAGGTGGGGACACACCCCAACATTATTGTGCTTGCACCATCCTCTCAGACTAGTGTATTTACCTTTTAAGATGGGGAAATACCCCAACATCAAATGTGTGTTCACCATCCTCTCAGACTAGTGTATTTACCTTTTAAGGTGGGGACATACCCCAACATCAAATGTGTGTTCACCATCCTCTCAGACTAGTGTATTTACCTTTTAAGGTGGGGACACACCCCAACATTATTGTGCTTGCACCATCCTCTCAGACTAGTGTATTTACCTGTTAAGATGGGGACATACCCCAACATCAAATGTGTGTTCACCATCCTCTCAGACTAGTGTATTTACCTTTTAAGATGGGGACATACCCCAACATCAAATGTGTGTTCACCATCCTCTCAGACTAGTGTATTTACCTTTTAAGGTGGGGACATACCCCAACATCAAATGTGTGTTCACCATCCTCTCAGACTAGTGTATTTACCTTTTAAGGTGGGGACATACCCCAACATCAAATGTGTGTTCACCATCCTCACAGACTAGTGTATGTACCTTTTAAGGTGGGGACATACCCCAACATCAAATGTGTGTGCACCATCCTCTCAGTCTAGTGTATTTACCTTTTAAGGTGGGAACATACCCCAACATCAAATGTGTGTGCACCATCATCTCAGACTAGTGTATTTACCTTTTAAGGTGGGGACATACCCCAACATTATTGTGCTTGCACCATACTCTCAGACTAGTGTATTTATCTTCAAATGTGTGGACCCACTCCAACATCACATGTGTGCACCATCCTCTCAGACTAGTGTATTTACCTTTTAAGGTGGGGACATGCACCATACTCTCAGACTAGTGTATTTACCTTTTAAGGTGGGGACACACCCCAACATTATTGTGCTTGCACCACACTCAGACTAGTGTATCTTCAAAGGTGTGGACATACCCCAACATCACATGTGTGCACCATCCTCTCAGTCTAGTATATTTACATTTTAAGGTGGGGACTTACCCCAACATCAAATGTGTGTTCACCATACTCTCAGGCTAGTGTATTTAACTTTTAAGGTGGGAACAAACCCCAACATCAAATGTGTGTTCACCATACTCTCAGACTAGGGTATTTACCTTTTAAGATGGGGACATACCCCAACATCATATGTGTGCACCATCCTCTCAGACTAGTGTATTTACCTTTTTCAGGTGGGGACATACCCCAACATCAAATGTGTGTTCACCATACTCTCAGACTAGGGTATTTACCTTTTAAGGTGGGGACAAACCCCAACATCAAATGTGTGTTCACTATACTCTCAGTCTAGTGTATTTACCTTTTAAGGTGGGGACAAACCCCCACACCAAATGTGTGTTCACCATACTCTCAGTCTAGTATATTTACCATTTAAGGTGGGGACATATCCCAATATCATATGTGTGCACCATCCTCTCAGGCTAGTGTATTTACCTTTTAAGGTGGGAACATGCCCACAAATCACATGTGTGCACCATCCTCTCAGGCTAGTGTATTTACCTTTTAAGGTGGGGACATGCACCATACTCTCAGACTAGTGTATTTACCTTTTAAGGTGGGGACACACCCCAACATTATTGTGCTTGCACCACACTCAGACTAGTGTATCTTCAAAGGTGTGGACATACCCCAACATCACATGTGTGCACCATCCTCTCAGTCTAGTATATTTACATTTTAAGGTGGGGACTTACCCCAACATCAAATGTGTGTTCACCATACTCTCAGGCTAGTGTATTTACCTTTTAAGGTGGGAACATGCCCTCAAATCACATGTGTGCACCATCCTCTCAGGCTAGTGTATTTACCTTTTAAGGTGGGGACAAACCCCAACATCAAATGTGTGTTCACCATACTCTCAGACTAGGGTATTTACCTTTTAAGATGGGGACATACCCCAACATCATATGTGTGCACCATCCTCTCAGACTAGTGTATTTACCTTTTTCAGGTGGGGACATACCCCAACATCAAATGTGTGTTCACCATACTCTCAGACTAGGGTATTTACCTTTTAAGGTGGGGACAAACCCCAACATCAAATGTGTGTTCACTATACTCTCAGTCTAGTGTATTTACCTTTTAAGGTGGGGACAAACCCCCACACCAAATGTGTGTTCACCATACTCTCAGTCTAGTATATTTACCATTTAAGGTGGGGACATATCCCAATATCATATGTGTGCACCATCCTCTCAGGCTAGTGTATTTACCTTTTAAGGTGGGAACATGCCCACAAATCACATGTGTGCACCATCCTCTCAGGCTAGTGTATTTACCTTTTAAGGTGGGGACAAACCCCAACATCAAATGTGTGTTCACCATACTCTCAGTCTTGTATATTTACCTTTTCAGGTGGGGACATACATACCCCAACATCATGTGTGTTCACCATCCTCTCAGACTAGTGTATTTTCCTTTTTAAGGTGGGGACATACCCCAATATCAAATGTGTGTTCACCATACTCTCAGACTAGGGTATTTACCTTTTAAGGTGGGGACACACCCCAACATTATTGTGCTTGCACCACACTCTCAGACTAGTGTATTTATCTTCAAATGTGTGGACGTACTCCAACATCACATGTGTGCACCATCCTCTCAGTCTAGTGTATTTACCTTTTAAGGTGGGGACATACCCCAACATCATATGTGTGCACCATCCTCTCAGACTAGTGTATTTACCTTTTTTCAGGTGGGGACATACCCCAAAATCAAATGTGTGCGCACCATCCTTTCAGTCTAGTGTATTTACCTTTTAAGGTGGGGACATACCCCAACATCAAATGTGTGTTCACCATACTCTCAGACTAGGGTATTTACCTTTTAAGGTGGGGACAAACCCCAACATCAAATGTGTGTTCACCATACTCTCAGTCTAGTATATTCACCATTTAAGGTGGGGACATATCCCAATATCATATGTGTGCACCATCCTCTCAGGCCAGTGTATTTACCTTTTAAGGTGGGAACATGCCCACAAATCACATGTGTGCACCATCCTCTCAGGCCAGTGTATTTACCTTTTAAGGTGGGGACAAACCCCAACATCAAATGTGTGTTCACCATACTCTCAGTCTAGTATATTTACCTTTTCAGGTGGGGACATACCCCAACATCATGTGTGTTCACCATCCTCTCAGACTAGTGTATTTTCCTTTTTAAGGTGGGGACATACCCCAATATCAAATGTGTGTTCACCATCCTCTCAGTCTAGTGTATTTATCTTTTAACGGTGGGGACATACCCCAACATCACATGTTGGGTATCCTGTCTCCATCCTCTCAGACGAGAGCTATCCTAGCTAGTCTGCGAGCATGAACGGATGAGAGCCTGAAACGTCAACAAAGACGGTCCAGTTTTCATGGACTCACTGCCCTGGGACTACACTGACCCGGATGAATGAGAAGACGGTGAAAAGTACAGACAACATAAGTCCACTCACAGTTTTTCCAGCTTGGGAGTCCAGAAAGACCAGAACGAAGCAGTCGGTGAACTTCTGGTTGAGAACAGCCTGGAACAGAGTCATACCACCTTAGTGTGTTCAAGATGGATGTTTGAAAGGAGGATCCTCACCAGATACTGGACTCCGCTGTCGTCAAAATGTCTGCAGCTTTGAGGGAATCGGCTGAGCAGAACCTTGATGAGACTTTGGTACCAGGTGGGACTCATGTTGAGGAAACAGTCCTGCAGTGAAAGTGGGGTTAGGACTGTCACCATCCTTGCAGGAGGACAAGAGTGGCTCTCACCAGCTGGGGGTCGATCTCCCCCACCGAGCGGCTCTGGACGGATTCCAGAAGCTCCTCCAGCTCGCTGAAGGTCAGCTTGGTCAGCTTGAGCTTGTCCAGCGCCAGGTGCTCGCCGTGGAAGAGCCTCCTCCACAGGTTGTCCCTGCGGCAGTGACCCATGGCCTCCTCCACGCTGGCCTGGATCTGCCGGCGGGCCACCGCCACCTCGTTGTTGAGCAGGGGGAACAGCGGCGAGGGGTACAGCAGCCCCTGAGGCTCGGCGGACACGCCCACCAGCGGGTAAAACTCGTTGCCGTCGCTGGGCGTGGAGGTGGCCGCCGCCGCCTCGTCCTCCCAGAGGTCCTGCTCGCCACCGAGGCAGGCGTCCGCCCGGTCCGTGGGTAGGCGGCCGCCCGCATCGCCCGGTTCACGGTGGATCTGAGGGAGCTTCTTGAAGCGCCTCATGTCAGCTGTGAGTCGGGGAAAGAGCTCTCTCTGGCTGGTCATGATCACGTAGAAGCGCAACCTGCACACAAACAAAACCGGGAACGGTAAGAGGGCGCTAACTTTAGAATTACAACCTTCCTGCTCTGCGAACAGGTTTGTTGTCGTAGCTGCTGACAGAAGCACATTGCATATCCATCCATCCATCCATTTTCTACCGCTTGTCCCTTTTTTGGGGTCGCGGGAGCCTATCTCGGCTGCATTCGGGCGGAAGGCGGGGTACACCCTGGACAAGTGGCCACCTCATCACAGGGCCAACACAGACAGACAACATTCACACACTAGGGACCATTTAGTGTTGCCAATCAACCTATCCCCAGGTGCATGTCTTTGGAGGTGGGAGGGGCCTATCCCCAGGTGCATGTCTTTGGAGGTGGGAGGAAGCCGGAGTACCCGGAGGGAACCCACACAGTCACGGGGAGAACTTAAACCTGTTCGCGGGCGGGCCGTACGTTGGATTTAGAACGATACGATCCGAATCGATTGAGTTGAAATCAATTAAGTAACTAAAAAAAAACAGTGTGTGACTGGGAAATAAGTAGTGGTTTCCGGTTATTTCTCATACAGAACAAATAACAACAAATGTAGAAACACACATTTTTACAATGGAGTTTAGGGTGCGCATCATGCATTCAACAAACGGGTCGGATTAAACCTGTTCGCGGGCGGGCCGTACGTTGGATTTAGAACGATACGATCCAAATCGATTGAGTTGAAATCAATTAAGTAACTAAAAAAAAACAGTGTGTGACTGGGAAATAAGTAGTGGTTTCCGGTTATTTCTCATACAGAACAAACAAGAAATGTAGAAACACACATTTTTACAATGGAGTTTAGGGTGCGCATCATGCATTCAACAAACGGGTCGGATTAAACCTGTTCGCGGGCGGGCCGTACGTTGGATTTAGAACGTGGCTTGTACAGCTCTTTGAGACACTTGTGATTTAGGGCTATATAAATAAACATTGATTGATTGATACGATCCGAATCGATTCAATAACTAAAAAATGTACAAATTAGAAAATGTACAAATCACAAATAATAATAATAGACATTGTCTCAGTGTATTTACAAACCGATGCCACGGGTCGGATTGAACCTGTTCGCGGGCAGGGCCGTATGTTGGATTTAGAACGATACGATTGAGTTGAAATCGATTCAGTAACTAAAAAAAACCTGTGTGACTGGGAAATAAGTAGTGGTTTCCAGTTATTTCTCATACAGAACAAACAAGAAATGTAGAAACACACATTTTTACAATGGAGTTTAGGGTGCGCATCATGCATTTAACAAACGGGTGGATTAAACCTATTCGCGGGCGGGCCGTACGTTGGATTTAGAACGATACGATCCGAATCGATTCAGTAACTAAAAAATGTACAAATTAGAAAATGTACAAATCACAAATAATAATAATAGACATTGTCTCAGTGTATTTACAAACTGATGCCACGGGTCGGATTAAACCTGCAGGGCCGTATGTTGGATTTAGAACGATACGATTGAGTTGAAATCGATTCAGTAACTAAAAAAAAACAGTGTGTGACTGGGAAATAAGTAGTGGTTTCCGGTTATTTCTCATACAGAACAAACAAGAAATGTAGAAACACACATTTTTACAATGGAGTTTAGGGTGCGCATCATGCATTCAACAAACGGGTCGGATTAAACCTGTTCGCGGGCGGGCCGTATGTTGGATTTAGAACGATACGATCCAAATCGATTGAGTTGAAATCGATTCAGTAACTAAAAAAACCAGTGTGTGACTGGGAAATAAGTAGTGGTTTCCGGTTGTTTCTCATACAGAACAAACACAACAAATGTAGAAACACACATTTTTACAATGGAGTTTAGGGTGCGCATCATGCATTTAACAAACGGGTCGGATTAAACCTGTTCGCGGGCGGGCCGAACGTTGGATTTAGAACGATAGGATCCGAATCGATTGAGTTGAAATCGATTCAGTAACTAAAAAAAACAGTGTGTGACTGGGAAATAAGTAGTGGTTTCCGGTTATTTCTCATACAGAACAAACACAACGAATGTAGAAACACACATTTTTACAATGGAGTTTAGGGTGCGCATCATGCATTTAACAAACGGGTCGGATTAAACCTGTTCGCGGGCGGGGCCGAACGTTGGATTTAGAACGATACCATCCGAATCGATTGAGTTGAAATCGATTCATTAACTAAAAAATTTACAAATCACAAATAATAACAATAGACTTTGTCTCAGTGTATTTACGGGTCGGATTAAACATGTTCGCAGGCGGGCCATACGTTGGATTTAGAACGATACGATCCGAATCGTTTGAGTTGAAATCGATTCAGTAACTAAAAAAAACAGTGTGTGACTGGGAAATAAGTAGTGGTTTCCGGTTATTTCTCATACAGAACAAACAACAAATGTAGAAACACACATTTTTACAATGGAGTTTAGGGTGCGCATCATGCATTCAACCAACGGGTCGGATTAAACCTGTTCGCGGGCGGGCCGTACGTTGGATTTAGAACGATACCATCCGAATCGATTGAGTTGAAATCGATTCAGTAACTAAAAAATGTACAAATCACAAATAATAACAATAGACTTTGTCTCAGTGTATTTACGGGTCGGATTAAACATGTTCGCAGGCGGGCCCGTACGTTGGATTTAGAACGATAGGATCCGAATCGATTGAGTTGAAATCGATTCAGTAACTAAAAAAAAACAGTGTGTGACTGGGAAATAAATAGTGGTTTCCGGTTATTTCTCATACAGAACAAACAAGAAATGTAGAAACACACATTTTTACAATGGAGTTTAGGGTGCGCATCATGCATTCAACAAACGGGTCGGATTAAACCTGTTCGCGGGCGGGCCGTACGTTGGATTTAGATCGATACCATCCGAATCGATTGAGTTGAAATCGATTCAGTAACTAAAAAACTTACAAATCACAAATAATAACAATAGACTTTGTCTCAGTGTATTTACGGGTCGGATTAAACCTGTTCGCAGACGGGCTGTATGTTGGATTTAGAACAATACGATCCGAATCAATTGAGTTAAAATCGATTCAGTAACTAAAAAAAAACAGTGTGTGACTGGGAAATAAGTAGTGGTTTCCAGGTATTTCTCATACAGAACAAACAAGAAATGTAGAAACACACATTTTTACAATGGAGTTTAGGGTGCGCATCATGCATTCAACAAACGGGTCGGATTAAACCTGTTCGCGGGCGGGCCGTACGTTGGATTTAGAACGTGGCTTGTACAGCTCTTTGAGACACTTGTGATTTAGGGCTATATAAATAAACATTGATTGATTGATACGATTCGAATCGATTCAATAACTAAAAAATGTACAAATTAGAAAATGTACAAATCACAAATAATAATAATAGACATTGTCTCAGTGTATTTACAAACCGATGCCACGGGTCATTTGAACCTGTTCGCGGGCAGGGCCGTATGTTGGATTTAGAACGATACGATTGAGTTGAAATCGATTCAGTAACTAAAAAAAAACTGTGTGACTGGGAAATAAGTAGTGGTTTCCAGTTATTTCTCATACAGAACAAACAAGAAATGTAGAAACACACATTTTTACAATGGAGTTTAGGGTGCGCATCATGCATTCAACAAACAGGTCAGATTAAACCTGTTCGCGGGCGGGCCGTATGTTGGATTTAGAACGATACCATCCGAATCGATTGAGTTGAAATCGATTCAATAACTAAAAAATGTACAAATTAGAAAATGTTCAAATCACAAATAATAACAATAGACTTTGTCTCAGTGTATTTACGGGTCGGATTAAACCTGTTCGCGGGCGGTCCGTACGTTGGATTTAGAACAATAGGATCCGAATCGATTGAGTTGAAATCGATTCAGTAACTAAAAAAAACAGTGTGTGACTGGGAAATAAGTAGTGGTTTCCGGTTATTTCTCATACAGAACAAACACAAGAAATGTAGAAACACACATTTTTACAATGGAGTTTAGGGTGCGCATCATGCATTTAACAAACGGGTCGGATTAAACCTATTCGCGGGCGGGCCGTACGTTGGATTTAGAACGATACGATCCGAATCAATTGAGTTAAAATCGATTCAGTAACTAAAAAAAAAACAGTGTGTGACTGGGAAATAAGTAGTGGTTTCCGGTTATTTCTCATACAGAACAAACACAAGAAATGTAGAAACACACATTTTTACAATGGAGTTTAGGGTGCGCATCATGCATTTAACAAACGGGTCGGATTAAACCTATTCGCGGGCGGGCCGTACGTTGGATTTAGAACGATACGATCCGAATCAATTGAGTTAAAATCGATTCAGTAACTAAAAAAAAAACAGTGTGTGACTGGGAAATAAGTAGTGGTTTCCGGTTATTTCTCATACAGAACAAACAACAAATGTAGAAACACACATTTTTACAATGGAGTTTAGGGTGCGCATCATGCATTCAACAAATTGCGAAATAAGTAGTGGTTTCCGGTTATTTCTCATACCGACCGGTCTTACCTCAGCACGTGCCTCTCCCCGTCCGACTGCTCCTCGAAGGGCGCCGCGTTGTGACAGACCACCAGGGACACGTCGAAGACGTCGCGATGATGGAGACCCTCCAGGTCCTTGTAAGAGCCGGAGCTGAAGCGGGGGGAGAATTCAACGTCAGGGTGAGGCGTCCAGGTCTTTGCTCCAGGGGACACGTGGTACCTGTTCCACAGCGCCACCAGCGCGTACTCGTGAAGCTCGGCCGCCTTCTTGGCGTCGGCGGCGCCGGCGGCCTTGGACATGCGCAGGGGCTTCATGCCGTAGGCGCTGGCGTGGTCGGTGATGTAGTTGTAGAGCTGGTGGGCAGTTATCATCCCCGTGGGGACGGAGAAGCATCCTGACGGAACACACAAGAACACGTCAGGAGGGTTCTCCTTTTCCCCGGCTCCCGTCCAGACCTTGGAAGACGTGGTTGCGCCCGAACTTGGGGATGTCGGGATGCTGCGAGATGAAGTCGTTGAGGAAGTCGGTGAGCTGGTAGCCCTGGCGCAGAGTCATGTGGCAGCCCAGCAGGTACTGGTGCACCACCCGCAGGTGGAAGTCGTAGCTGAAGGAGTGCACGTGCATCAGGTCCCGCACCTTGTCGCACTCCTCCGTGAACAGCATGGAGAGCTGAAAGACAGCGTTGGCGTTCGTGAGGCGGGGAACACTCGGTGTGGCCCTGAGCTGCTCGTACGCAGAGCATTCTGGGAAACGATTAGAAGGTAAGCGTGGGGGTCATCATCAAATCAAAGGTGCTGCTTTGGCTCACGGTCTGGTGGGTCTACACTGACTGACCAGTCCAGGGTGCGTCTCCAGCTCACAGGTAGGACGTGGAAAGACGGGCGGAGACCAGAGACTTTCACGGAATGTTGCACCTTTAAAAGGACCGTGGGACCTTGGTACAAGTCCGCCTCTTTCCCTGCCCGGCTGCAGGAAGACGAGTGGTATCCACGGCGACCAGATAAGAATCAGGAGTATTCAGGATTGACTACAAAGTCTCCCTACTAACCCACCAGTGCCTCCATGGAAGTGCCCCCCCTCTACCTCAAAGAACTACTCACCCCCAAATCCTCCACCCGACACCTCCGCTCCGGACAGGCTAACCTCCTCCAACCTCCGAGGACAAAGCTACGAAAATTGGGAGACCGGGCTGTGGAACGCTCTCCCTGACCACCTGAGGGCACCACAGACTGTGGATGCTTTTAAAAAAAGCCTTTTTTTAGATATATGCATACTAGTTTTAGCTATTTTGGCTGTTCTAGTTTTTATTTTTATTTATTTTAATTTTATTTTTAATTAAAAAAATGTTCAATACACTGTAGCACTTTGAGGTTGTTTACTCAATGTAAAGTGCTTTTTACAAATAAAATCTATTATTATTATTAGGGACCGAGTCCCTTTGGGACTGAGGACCCTATTGAATTTCTAGCGTTTTATTATTATACCGCCGCCTCTTTGAGCTGTAATTTGACCCCCTTAACATGCTTCAAAACTCACCAAATTGGACACACACATCTGGCGAAAATTGCGATCTAATCAAAAAACCAAACTCCAAAACTCGAAATTGCGCTCTAGCGCCCCCTAGGAAGAAAACACAGGCAAAACTGCCTGTAACTCCCAGTAGGAATGTCGTAGAGACATTAAAACAAAAACATCTATGTAGGTCTCACTTAGACCTAGATTTCATACACTGACAACCCCCAGCAAAACTCAACCGGAAGTTTGCAATTCCCCCTTCAAAACGAAAGTCACCTTTTTTCAAACATTATCTCCTCTGAGCGCGTTTGTCGTGTCGGCTTCAAACTAGCACAGGAGAGAGATTGAACCCTTCTGGTTAAAAGTTGATGAAAGAGTTTTAATTACTGCTCCGGTTTGGATTTTATGAGCCTTCAGAGTCGGTCCCGTCGATTGCTGCTTGCAGCTTTAATTATTATTATTATTCTCTCGCCACCAAGGAATGAAAACGTGAAATCTTCCCCCCTGCGAGCTCGCCATTAGAAGCACTAATTGCCAGTTGGAAACTAGTCTGTAAATCGCTGGCTGGCAACTAGAGAGCTAATCGCTACATATTTGACCATCCCCCTGCAGTACCTCTGTGGACCCCAGTTAAAGACCTCTGGTCTAAAATGTAAACAATATCTCTCCCTAAAAGTTTGGCCCTGGTTTAAGTACTCTGTGTGGGTTATGGTACGCCGTAGTGAGCCCTGGTTTAAGTACTCTGTGTGGGTTATGGTATGCCCTGAAAACCGTAGTGAGCCCTGGTTTAAGTACACTGTCTGGGTTATGGTACGCCCTGACAACCGTAGTGAGCCCTGGTTTAAGTACTCTGTGTGGGTTATGGTACGCCGTAGTGAGCCCTGGTTTAAGTACACTGTGTGGGTTATGGTACGCCGTAGTGAGCCCTGGGGAACGCCACACCAGCTGTAGCATGGACATGAGCGACCGGTGAGCAGAGTAGCGCTCTGCTAATGATTGACCCCTTTCAAAGTAAGAGACAACACAAAGAAGCGACAGAGGCGGGGGAAAGGCTGAGCTCCCGAAGACGCAGGAAGGAAAATGCAAGCGGAGAATGTCACCAGCAAGCACGGGGACAGGTCAAAGGTCATTGCCATACTCCACCTTTGCAGGTGTGACCGCTGAAAGTCAACAAAGCAAGGGGGGAAAAAAAAGGGTCTCATTCCGTTACAACGCCAAGGAGAGACCAGGTAGCAAGGCAGCAGCGGGGAGGGGGAGGGGGAGGTGATGTCTGATTGTGTCGAGAGCACACCCCCCCGCCCCACCTCCAGGAGAATGTCTGGTGGGACATACCGCACAGTCAGATACCGGGGTGGCGTCTGGGAACGGCTTGCAACGAGGTTTGGCGAGGATGCTGCCCTGATGGAGAGATGACAGGAAGTGTGTGCGTGTAGGAGGGGGGGTGGGGGGTGAGGGGTGAGGGGGTGTGACAGAGACACAACAGTATGGAACACTAGCAGGGGTGCCCGTTACGTGGTGGATGGTGGAGGGTGTACGTGACTTTGGTCACTTGATTGACATTCTTGTGAGATGACGCTGGCTGCTGCCACATCATTATTAAGAGAAAACGACCGACAGGAAGGCGAGTAACACATTTTATTTCAACCGTACCTCCCGTCAGAAGCCTAAAGACTGACAGCACAGATCCTGTCTTCACAATAAAAGCGCTGCTCCATCCTGAATGTGCTGACAAAATAAGAGTCTCCGAAAGCTCAACCCTAACCCTAAACCCTAAACACTAACCCTAACCTAAACCGCAACCCTAAACCTAAAACTAACCATAATCACTAACCTAAACCATAGCCCCAACCCCAACCCTAAACACTAACCCTAACCCATAACCCCTAAACACTAACCTAAACCATAACCCCAACCCTAAAACTAACCCTAATCCTAGCCCTAAACACTAACCTAAACCATAACCCTAACGACTAACCCTAACCTAAACCATAACCCCAACCCTAACCCCAACCCTAAACCTAACCCTAATCCTAGCCCTAAACACTAACCCTAACATAAACCATAAAACCCAACCCTAAACATTAACCCTAACCCTAAACACTAATTCTAGCCCTAACCCCCAAACACTAACCCTAACCTAAACCATAACCCCAACCCTAAAAACTAAACCTAACCATAACCCCTAAACACTAACCTAAACCATAACCCCAACCCTAAAACTAACCCTAGCCCTAATCCTAGACCTAAACACGAACTTAAACCATAACCCCAACCCTAACCCTAACCCAAACCATAACCCCTAAACCATAACCCCAACCCTAAAACTAACCCTAGCCCTAAACACTAACCTAAACCATAACCCCAACCCTAAACACTAACCCTAAACACTAACCCTAACCCCTAAACACTAAACCCCAACCCTAAACCTAACCCTAACCCTAATCCTAGCCCTAAACACTAACCCTAACCTAAACCATGAACCCAACCCCAACCCTAAACATTAACCATAACCCTAAACACTAACTCTAGCCCTAACCATAACCCCTAAACACTAACCCTAACCCCAACCCTAAAACTAACCCTAACCCTAATCCTAGCCCTAAACACTAACCCTAACCTAAACCATAAACCCAACCCCAACCCCAGCCCTAAACATTAACCCTAACCCTAAACACTAACCCTAACCACTAGCCCTAACCATAACCCCTAAACACTAACCCTAGCCCTAACCATAACCCCTAAACACTAACCCTAGCCCTAACCCCTAAACACTAACCCTAACCTAAACCATAACCCCAACCCTAAAACTAACCCTAGCCCTAAACACTAACCCTAACCTAAACCATAACCCCAACCCTAAAACTAACCCTAGCCCTAAACACTAACCCTAACCTAAACCATAACCCCAACCCTAAACACTAACCCTAACCCTAAACACTAACCCTAGCCCTAACCATAACCCCTAACTCTAAGTCTAACTCCGAAATGTATTTCTTGTAAAGTGCATAAAAAGGAGTATGGACGCTGGACAAAAAAGATGGACATTTTTGTGTATGTTACCCCCCTACCCCAAACACACCTCAAAAGTGGTAAAGGAATGGCTAAATCAGGCTAGAATGAAGGTTTTCTTCCCAAAGTCCTGACTTAAAGGTGTGGACAATGCTGAAGAAACAAGTCCATGTCAGAAAAGCAACACATTTAGCTGAACTGCAGCAATTTAGTGGTCAAGCAGAAGCTTGTGGATGGCTACCAAAAGCGCCTTATTGCAGGTCAACTTGCCAAGGGACATGTAAGCAAATATTAACATTGCTGTATGTATACTTTTATATATATATATATATATATATACTTATGTATTTATGAGGTAGATCACCTCAACTCGGTCATGTAAAAAGCCTGCTGAAAAAGTGTTGGGCACCCCTGCATGACACGAATGAAACCCTTCAGAGTGGTGCATGGACAGATGCCACACCCAAAAACATTGACACGGTCATGGCACGGCTCCTACCTGCGAGTTGACCGACTGTCCCATGGGTATGCGGGAACACTCCAGCGCGTACTGCTTGACACAGAAGTAGCAGCCCTGCCGGCGAGAGGACATCACAGCGTCGTTAGCCCACCTCGTTAAAGCTGCAAAGCGCTCTACTAAAACACCGTAATGGCCCCGCGACCTGGCAGGTACACCAAGTAAATACCACTTTGTCAATTATGCTTCTCAGCCAACATCCTGCTAAAAGCTGTTCCTAATATACTGGCCACATTACCTTCATGATGAAGCTCTTACCTGAAAAGCCAGCTCTATTAGCACGATTCCGCCTGGCAGCGCCCTCTGGAGGTGATAAGCGGTGGTGGCGGACACCGTGGTCTGAAAAAAAACATGACGGCAAGTCTGTTATTCACACCTGGGAACATGTTTGTGCTGCAAAATGTTTCGTCTTACTACAAAAGCCCAAAAGCAGTGAAGTTGTCACGTTGTGTAAATGGTAAATAAAAAGAGAATACAACAAATCCTTTTCAACTTATATTCAATTGAATAGACTGCAAAGACAAGATATTTCATGTTCACACTGACAAACTTTGTTGTTTTTTTTGCAAATAATCATGAACTTAGAATTTAATGGCAGCAACACATTGCAAAAAAGTTGTCAGAGGGGCATTTTTACACTGTGAAAAGTCACTGTTCAAAAAAAAAGAAAAAAAACAACCCTTTTCCTCAAGGTAAAAAATGATTTTCAAGGTAAAAGTTGATTTTCAAGGTAAAAAATTATTTTCAAGTTAAAAAACATTTTTTCAAGGTAAAAAAAATGATTTTCAAGGTAAAAAAAAATGTCATGGTAAAAGTTGATTTTCAAGGTAAAAAAAATGATTTTCAAGGTAAAAAAAAAATTTCAAGGTAAAAGTTGATTTTCAAGGTAAAAAATGATTTTCTAGGTAAAAAATGATTTTCAAGTTAAAAATGTTTTCAAGGTAAAAGTTGATTTTCAAGGTAAAAAACATTTTTTCAAGGTAAAAGTTGATTTAAGGAAAAAAATGATTTTCAAGGTAAAAAAAAATGTCATGGTAAAAGTTGATTTTCAAGGTAAAAATGATTTTCAAGGTAAAAAAATGATTTTCAAGGTAAAAAAAAATTTCAAGGTAAAAGTTGATTTTCAAGGTAAAAAATTATTTTCTAGGTAAAAAATGATTTTCAAGTTAAAAAACATTTTTTCAAGGTAAAAGTTGATTTTCAAGGTAAAAAAAAAATTTCATGGTAAAAGTTGATTTTCAAGAAAAAAAATGATTTTCAAGGTAAAAAAAATTTCATGGTAAAAGTTGATTTTCAAGGTAAAAAAATGATTTTCAAGGTAAAAAAAAAATTTCAAGGTAAAGTTGATTTTCAAGGTAAAAAATGATTTTCTAGGTAAAAAATGATTTTCAAGTTAAAAAACATTTTTTTAAGGTAAAAGTTGATTTTCAAGGAAAAAAATGATTTTCAAGGTAAAAAAAAAATTCATGGTAAAAGTTGATTTTCAAGGTAAAAAAATGATTTTCAAGGTAAAAAAAAAATTTCAAGGTAAAAGTTGATTTTCAAGGTAAAAAATGATTTTCTAGGTAAAAATGATTTTCAAGTTAAAAAACATTTTTTCAAGGTAAAAGTTGATTTTCAAGGAAAAAAATGATTTTCAAGGTTAAAAAAATTTCATGGTAAAAGTTGATTTTCAAGGTAAAAAATGATTTTCAAGGTAAAAAATTATTTTCAAGGCAAAAATTTATTTTCAAGGTAAAAAAAAAAAAGTTTTCAAGGTAAAAGTTGATTTTCCAGGCACAAACTGATTTTCAAGGTAAAAAATAATTTTCAAGCTAATATTTTTTTTACAAATATTAGCTCATTTGGAATTTGATGCCTGGAACATGTTTCAAAAAAAGCTGGCACAAGTGGCAAAAAAGAGTGATAAAGTTGAGGAATGCTCATCAAAGACTTATTTGGAACATCCCACAGGTGAACAGGCTAATTGGGAACAGGTGGGTGCCATGATTGGGTATAAAAGTAGATTCCATGAAATGCTCAGTCATTCACAAACAAGGACGGGGCGAGGGTCACCACTTTGTCAACAAATGCCTGAGCAAATTGTTGAAGAACAACATTTCTCAACAAGGAATTTAGGGATTTCACCATCTACGCTCCGTAATATCATCAAAAGGTTCAGAGAATCTGGAGAAATCACTGCACGTAAGAAATTATATTACGTACCTTGGATCATTCAGGCGGTACTGCATCAAAAAGCGACATGTGTGTAAAGGATATCACCACATGGGCTCAGGAACACTTCAGAAAACCACTGTCGGTAACTACAGTTGGTCGCTACATCTGTAAGTGCAAGTTAAAACTCTACTATGCAAAGTCAAAGCCATTTATCAACAACACCCAGAAACGCTTCACTGGGCCCGAGCTCATCTAAGATGGACTGATTGATGCAAAGTGGAAAAGTGTTCTGTGGTCTGACGAGTCCACATTTCAAATTGTTTTTGGAAATTGTTGACCAAAGAGGAAAAGAACCATCCGGACTGTTCTAGGGTGAAAGTGTAAAAGTCAGCATGTGTGATGGTATGGGGGTGTATTAGTGGCCAAGACATGGGTAACTTACACATCTGTGAAGGCACCATTAATGCTGAAAGGTACATACAGCTTTTGGAGCAACATATGTTGCCATCCAAGCCACGTTACCATGGACGCCCCTGCTTATTTCAGCAAGACAATGCCAAGCCACCCGTCGGCGATCCTGTTCTGTCTCCCTGTATAATTTGTCTGATCTTGAATGGGATTGTGCTGAAAATCTTGATTATTAAAGTATTTCTGTGTCTGATTCTAATAATTTGCACACAAAAAATACAGTTTCTCAGTGTGAACATTAAACAACAGAGTGGCTTCGTAGTAAAAGAGTGTCGGTACTAGACTGGCCTGCCTGTAGTCCAGTCATTGAAAATGTGTGAAGGCTAAAATATGAGAAGGGAGACTGTTGAACAACTTAAGCTGTACATCAAGCAAGAATGGGAAAGAATTCCACTTCAAAAATGTGTCTCCTCAGTTCCCAAACCTTTACTGAGTGTTGTTAAAAGGAAAGGCCATGTAACACACTGGTAAACTGCAAAAAGTGAAATGTAAGTAAGATGGAATATCTCAAATAAGGGTGATTTTTGCTTATTTTCTGTCTGATAAGATCATTCTTCTCACTAAGCAGATTTTATGTTAGAGTGTTTTACTTGTTTGAAGTGTTTTGCTCCTAAATGATGTCAGTAAGATATTACAGCTTGTTGCTGAGATTTGATGACCTATATTGAGTAAAACTAGAATATCAAGTGTTGCAAAGCTGTGTCATCAACACTCACAAGTATAAAACTACTTTTTTAAAGTCATCATTTCTTACTTCAAGCATGAAAAGGAAAATCATGATGCTGAGCGCATATCATTATGTCAAGATAATGGCACTAGCATTTACTTCATTTTAGAATATTTTTCAACGTATTGAGCAAAAAGGTTTTATTTTTTTCTACCAAGAAAAGTGCACTTGTTATTAGTGAGAATATACTTATTTTAAGCTATTTTTGGGTTCATTGAGGTTAGCTCATTGTACTTGTTTTGGAAAGTCTTGACAAGCCGAATGTAGGACCCTAAATGATGTTTAAGTTCATTTACATTTTATGGAAGGTGCTTTATGTTTATTCAGCCAAAAGGGGACTATTTACTTTATTTAAATAATAGTAAAATGTATATATTGCATGCTTAGAATAATTATAAGGTACACTTTATTTGTAATTATTACATTTGTCTGAATAATTTGATGACGTACTATTTTATACTGCTTTAATACAGTGAAGATTACGTAACTGTTTAATTGCATATATGGTGGAAGGATCTGTGTGGTAATAAGGTTTGGACACAATGCATTATGGGTAATGGCAGTCATGTATGGTGGAATGGAGCCACACAGTTTTTTTGAACTTACTCTTACTTTTACTAACTCTTTTTTACTGTAACAAACTGGCTTTATTTTGCCATTCGTTTGTTCCCACGTCGTTATTGTTTGACGTCTTTGAAGGATTAAGTTGACAAGTAAACAATACAAAAACAAAGAGGAGCGTCTGGAGTTTTGTTGGTTGTGGCCGCAGCAAGCGGAGCAGGAGAAAGTAGCAGGAGCGTCAAGTTAAGGCTTCATTAGGAAACTACCTTGAAAATCATTTTTAACCTTGAAAATCAACTTTTACCTTGAAAATCCATTTTTACCTTGAAAATCCATTTTTACCTTAAAAATCAACTTTTACCTTGAAAGAAAATGTTTACCTTAAAAATCATGTTTTATCTTGAAAATAATTGTTTACCTTGAAAATCAGTTTTTGCCTTGAAAATCTACTTTTATCTTGAAAAATATGTTTTTACCTTGAAAAGAATTTTTTACCTTGAAAATCAACTTTTACCTTGAAAAATAATTTTTTTACCTTGAAAATCAGTTTTTGCCTGGAAAATCAACTTTTACCTTGAAAACTTTTTTTTACCTTGAAAATCAGTTTTTTAACCTTGAAAATCAATTTTTGCCTTGAAAATCAATTTTTACCTTGAAAACATTTTTTTTACCTTGAAAATCATTTTTTACCTTGAAAATCAACTTTTGCCTTGAATTTTTTTTTTACCTTGAAAATCAGTTTTTGCCTTGAAAATCAACTTTTACCTTGAAATATATTTTTTTTACCTTGAAATAATTTTTTACCTTGAAAATAATTATTTACCTTCAAAATCAGTTTTTACCTTAAAAATCAACTTCTACCTTAAAAAAAATTTTTTACCTTGAAAATGATTTTTTACCTTGAAAATCAGTTTTTACCTTGAAAATCAGTTTTTGCTTGGAAAATCAACTTTTACCTTGAAAACTTTTTTTACCTGAAAATCAGTTTTTTTACCTTGAAAATCAATTTTTATCTTGAAAATCAACTTTTACCTTGAAACATTTTTACCTTGAAAATCAGTTTTTACCTTGAAAATCAACTTTTACCTTGAAATATTTTTTTTTACCTTGAAAATAATTTTTTACCTTGAAAATAATTATTTACCTTCAAAATCAGTTTTTACCTTAAAAATCAACTTTTACCTTGAAACATTTTTTTTTACCTTGAAAATCAGTTTTTACCTTGAAAATTAACTTTTACCTGAAAATCAACTTTTACCTTAAAAAAAATTTTTTACCTTGAAATTATTTTTTGCCTTGAAAATCAACTTTTACCTTGAAATATATTTTTTTACCTTGAAAATATTTTTTTACCTTGAAAATAATTCTTTACCTTCAAAATCAGTTTTTACCTTAAAAATAAACTTTTACCTTAAAAAAATTTTTTTACCTTGAAAATCAGTTTTTACCTTGAAAATCAGTTTTTGCCTGGAAAATCAACTTTTACCTTGAAAACTTTTTTTAACTTGAAAATCAGTTTTTTACCTTGAAAATCAATTTTTACCTTGAAAATCAACTTTTACCTTGAAAACATTTTTACCGTGAAAATCAACTTTTACCTTGAAAACATTTTTACCGTGAAAATCAACTTTTACCTTGAAAATAATTCTTTACCTTCAAAATCAGTTTTTACCTTAAAAATCAACTTTTACCTTAAAAAAAAATTTTTACCTTGAAAATCAGTTTTTACCTTGAAAATCAGTTTTTACCTTGAAAATCAACTTTTACCTGAAAATCAACTTTTACCTTAAAACATTTTTTTTTACCTTGAAAATTATTTTTTACCTTGAAAATCAGTTTTTGCCTGGAAAATCAACTTTTACCTTGAAAACATTTTTCTTTACCTTGAAAATCAGTTTTTTACCTTGAAAATCAATTTTTGCCTTGAAAATCAATTTTTACCTAGAAAATCATTTTTTACCTTGAAAATCATTTTTTACCTTGAAAATCAACTTTTACCTTTAAATTTTTTTTTTTACCTTGAAAATCAACTTTTACCTTAAATTTTTTTTTTTACCTTAAAAATAATTTTTTCCCTTGAAAAAATGTTTTTTAACTTGAAAATCATTTTTTACCTTGAACATCAACTTTTACCTTGAGGAAAAAGAAAAGCGTATTTTTTTTATTTTTTTTTAACACTGATTTTCACAGTGTAAAAATGCCCCTCTGACAACTTTTTTGCAATGTGTTGCTGCCATTAAATTCTAAGTTCATGATTATTTGCAAAAACATAAAGTTTGTCAGTGTGAACATGAAATATCTTGTCTTTGCAGTCTATTCAATTGAATATACGTTGAAAAGGATTTGTTGTATTCTATTTTTATTTACCATTTACACAACGTGACAACATCACTGCTGATATGGTGAGGTTGCAATGCCTTCCTGACTAAAAATGTTCAAAAGCCTAACACCGATCAAACACCTTTACAGATTCTCACCAAAATGACAACATTGGAAGAGACTATTGTGCTGCTCTCACCTTGGGGCTGTCCTCGCTCTTCTGCTTCACATAAGAAAAAGACATCCTGCCCTCTGATGACATGGAGTTCAGCATGGCAGCACGAGCCCGGGCGATGCTGCGGGTGGGGGAGGGAGGGAGGGAGGGAGGGAGGATGAGTGTGCATACAGCGAAGGCCTGCAGGAGCCCAGCGGGTCACATATGTCGGAAGCCTCCAAAGTGACAGTGAGCGGATGTTTCCCAGCCATAAGTGCTAAAATGCGTGACGTGCTAAAAGAAGATGGAAGAGAGGTACAGACCTGCGGGCCGGGGACTGAGGGCGCACCTGGACCAGGATGAAGCCCATGCTCTGCAGGTACTGCACGTACTGCTGCAGGAAGGTGCTGGAGATGTCCAGCAGCCACGGCTCCTGCTTCAGCCGGCCGGGCAGCATGTCGGCAGAGTCGGCGCTGTAGCTGCGGTCGCGGCCCGACGCCGTGGAGTCGCTGGAGCGATGGCGCTTCTGGCGGAGCGACGATTTTAGCACGGGGAGGTTTTTTGTCAAAAGGGTCTTGCCGCGGCGTGCGTACCTTGGCTGGCGGCGGCACCGCTTGTTCCTCCTGGATCTGCTTGCGGAAGACGGGGTCAAAGAGGAGCGGCGTGGCGCAGTAGTGGACCAGCCTGGAGGACTGCTTCAGGGTCTCCAGGTCTGCCAGCTGAGGAAGACACCTGTGCTCAGCATCCAATCAATACACCTCCTTTCTAATCAGTAGCACTGGGACTTCCACCTAAAAGCACCGGAATAGTCCGGACTCGGGATGCTCCCATCAGGTTTATGCTGCAGATTCCTAACATCCATGAGTGAAATTGGTCGATACTGGAGATGTCCGAAAAATAAAAGTGATTCAAGTTTTTGTTATCATGGGGTGTTGTGTATAAAATCAAATTGTTGCTGTGAACACCTAAGTTTGTGTTATTTATTTGTAATACATTTGTCAAAAAAAGCTGTATATTGTCATTACGGGGTGTTGTGTGTAGAATTTTGAGGGTTTTTTTATTTAATTTTTTTTTTTTAAAGGGCAGTTACATAAATTGTTAATGTGAACATTTATGCAAATGTAATGTCTTCATTTGCAAAAAAATTAAAAATTGTAAGTGTAAAATTTTAAAGGTTTTTTTCCCATTTTGGAACCTTTTGAGGAACTTTGAGGATTTTTTTTCCATTTTGGTAATCCGATATATGCGTTAAAATGTAATATCGGAAATTATCGGTATCGGTTTTTTTATTATCGGTATCGTTTTTTTTGTTTTTGTTTTTTTTAATTAAATCCACATAAAAAACACAAGATACACTTACAATTAGTGCACCAACCCAAAAAACCTCCCTCCCCCATTTACACTCATTCACACAAAAGGGTTGTTTCTTTCTGTTATTAATATTCTGGTTCCTACATTATATATCAATATATATCAATACAGTCTGCAAGGGATACAGTCCGTAAGCACACATGATTGTGCGTGCTGCTGCTCCACTAATAGTACTAACCTTTAACAGTTAATTTTACTCATTTTCATTCATTACTAGTTTCTATGTAACTGTTTTTATATTGTTTTACTTTCTTTTTTATTCAAGAAAATGTTTTTAATGTATTTATCTTATTTTACTAATTTTTTTAAAAAGTACCTTATCTTCACCATACCTGGTTGTCCAAATTAGGCATAATAATGTGTTAATTCCACGACTGCATATATCGGTTGATATCGGTATCGGTAATTAAAGAGTTGGACAATATCGGAATATCGGATATCGGCAAAAAGCCATTATCGGACATCCCTAGTTAGTACTATTAGTGGAGCAGCAGCACGCACAATCATGTGTGCTTACGGACTGTATCCCTTGCAGACTGTATTGATATATATTGATATATAATGTAGGAAGCAGAATATTAATAACAGAAAGAAACAACCCTTTTGTGTGAATGAGTGTAAATGGGGGGAGGGAGGTTTTTTGGGTTGGTGCACTAATTGTAAGTGTATCTTGTGTTTTTTATGTTGATTTAATTTTTAAAAAAAACAACAACAAAAAAAAAATGATACCGATAATTTACGATATTACATTTTACCGCATTTATCGGCCGATAATATCGGCAGGCCGGACATCCCTAGTTTCAAAGCAAGTTATCCATCACTGTAAAAAGGACAATAGATATTACATTAAAACTACTTTGTTTTTTACAACATATTCAATTGAAAACTGTAAATTGAAAAAAAAAGTTTTTACTATAAAATGTTGGCTTTTTTTTTTTTTTTTACTGTAAAAATCTACGGTTGTTGTTACTGTAAATGGAAAAATGGTACCAGAGTTATTTTACGCTAACAAACTGGCAGCTCAGTTGCCAGAGATAAAAAAAAAAAAAACAGTGGTACTCTTTTTTCTGTTTACAGTAATGTTGAACAAACTACCTTCAATTTTACAGTAAGATTCTGGCAACTAAACTACCAGTATTTTACCCTAAAATAACCGTGGTACCATTTTAAAATGGTAAATAAACAGTTTTCATCTACTGTAACAGAATGTTTAAAAAAAATATGTAGATTTTACATTAAAAAATGCTGACCAGAATTTATTTATTTATTTATTTAAATATTTTTTTGACCAGAATTTTAATGGGAAATAAACAGATTTTTTTTTAAAGTGGACGTAAAAAAATATATTTAATAATAAAATGCACGGGCAAATTCGTCAATAGTTCGCTGTTAAAATCGTCCCTCTGACGGCAGCCATAACTGCGATGTGGCCCTCGGTGGAAACCACTTTGACGTCTGTGTTGTAAGGGCAGCGTGATGGTTTCTCTGAGGACTCACTGCGATGGGCATGTTGGACTGAGCGGACCTCTGCTGCCACGTCACAAACAGGTTCTCGATCTTCATCTGCTTCTCCAGTTCTGCCGCGTGAAGACAAAAAGTGTCAGACGAGGAG
>NC_084757.1:4409135-4499135 GCF_033978785.1 Entelurus aequoreus | reverse complement strand
GTTCAAATGTAATATCAGAAATTATCGGTATCGGTTTTTTTATTATCGGTATCGTTTTTTTTTTATTTTTTAAATTAAATCCACATAAAAAACACAAGATACACTTACAATTAGTGCACCAAGCCAAAAAACCTCCCTCCCCCATTTACACTCATTCACACAAAAGGGTTGTTTCTTTCTGTTATTAGCAGTAAGTTTTTGCTGTCGTCCAGCATTCTGTTTTTGTTTACTTTGTATTCGGTTCAGTTTTACTTATTTGAGTTCAAGTCTGCTGTTTTCCTGTGTGTAGTGTTTTACTATATATATGCATTAAAATGTAATATCGGAAATTATCGGTATCGTTTTTTTTTTTTATCTGTATCGTTTTTTTGTTTTTTGTTTTTTTTATTATGCAATATTGCAACCAATAATATATTCCCATAGTTTCCACACATTGTTATTTCCCAAAATAAAATAAATACTTCAAAATCTGCTTGACTTATGGTTTCAAATAGGGATGTCCGATAATGGCTTTTTGCCGATATCCGATATTCTGATATTGTCCCAGTCTTTAATTACAGATACCGATATCAACCGATACCGATATCAACCGATATATACAGTCGTGGAATTAACACATTATTATGTCTAATTTGGACAACCAGGTATGGTGAAGATAAGGTACTTTTTTTTAAAAATTAAAAAATAAAATAAGATAAATAAATTAAAAACATTTTCTTGAATAAAAAAGAAAGTAAAACAATATAAAAACAGTTACATAGAAACTAGTAATTAATGAAAATGAGTAACATTAAGTGTTAAAGGTTAGTACTAGAAATGTCCGATAATGTCGGCAGGCCGATATTATCGGCCGATATATGCGTTAAAATGTAATATCGGAAATTATCGGTATCGGTTTTTTTTTATCGGTATCGTTTTTTGTTTTTTTTTGTTTTTTGTTTTAAATTAAATCAACATAAAAAACACAAGATACACTTACAATTAGTTTCAGTTAGATTCAGTTTCAGGCCGATATTATCTACTAATTTTTTTAAAAAGTACCTTATCTTCACCATACCTGCTTGTCCAAATTAGGCATAATAATGTGTTAATTCCACGACTGTATATATCGGTTGATATCAGTATCGGTTGATATCGGTATCTGTAATTAAAGAGTTGGACAATATCGGAATATCGGATATCGGCAAAAAGCCATTATCGGACATGCCTACATTTTTCTCTTTTTTGGGTATTTTCCTGTAGCAGTTTCATGTCTTCCTTTGAGTGATATTCCCCGCATCTACTTTGTTTTAGCAATCAAGAATATTTCAGTTGTTTTTATCCTCCTTTGTGGGGACATTGTTGATTGTCATGTCGTGTTCCGATGTACATTGTCTTTGCTCCACAGTAAGTCTTTGCTGTTGTCCAGCATTCTGTTTTTGTTTACTTTGTATTCGGTTCAGTTTTACCTACTTGAGTTCCAGTCCGCTGTTTTCCTGTGTGTAGTGTTTTACTTCTTGTCTTGCGCTCCTATTTTGGTGGCTTTTTTCTAGAGATGTCCGATGATATCGGCCTGCCGATATTATCGGCCGATATATGCGTTAAAATGTAATATCGGAAATTATCGGTATCGTTTTTTTTATTATCGGTATGGTTTTTTTTTTTTTTTTTTTTTTTAATTAAATCCACATAAAAAACACAAGATACACTTACAATTAGTGCACCAACCCAAAAAACCTCCCTCCCCCATTTACACTCATTCACACAAAAGGGTTGTTTCTTTCTGTTATTAATATTCTGCTTCCTACATTATATATCAATATATATCAATACAGTCTGCAAGGGATACAGTCTGTAAGCACACATGATTGTGCGTGCTGCTGCTCCACTAATAGTACTAACCTTTAACAGTTAATTTTACAAATTTTCATTAATTACTAGTTTCTATGTAACTGTTTTTATATTGTTTTACTTTCTTTTTTATTCAAGAAAATGTTTTTAATTTATTTATCTTATTTTACTAATTTTTTTAAAAAGTACCTTATCTTCACCATACCTGGTTGTCCAAATTAGGCATAATAATGTGTTAATTCCACGACTGTATATATCGGTATCGGTTGATATCGGTATCGGTAATTAAAGAGTTGGACAATATCGGCATATCGGCAAAAAGCCATTATCGGACATCCCTAATAATAGGCAATAATAATTTGACTTGTTTTTAACATTTTAATGACTGAGACCCTTTACGGGCCCCAGGAGCCCTAAATGTTAAAAAAAAAATCTATATATTTTGTTATGGTTTGAAAATGAAAAATATCAAAATGGCCCCCGCTTGCGTTAATTTTTCCGTGTGCGGCCCTCAGTGGAAAAAGTTTGGACACCCCTGCCTTAGAGTTGTAACTTAGTACATTAAGTATGCCAACTGTAGGCATGCTAGCCTTTTTTTGGCCAATTTTAGCATCGTACACCTCAAGAGTCATAACCTGGTGCACTCGACACTTGCTAACTGTTAACTATTTTTCATGTCTAGTTCAGTTTTTCAGCTACTTTGACAAAAAAAAAAAGATATTGCGTTGCATTTATATAACTGGCAAGATTGAAATTGTTCTTATGTCCTAATTAGGAAGCAGATCTCCACTCAAAAAGTGTTCTTTCCATTTGCGCTATTTTGTCATTAATTACAGTCGGGCTGCAATTATTAATCGATTAATTTGATTCGGGAAAAAAAAAAGAAGTATATTTTGCTTACTGAGTGTAACTAATTAAAATGTATGAAATTCGGATTGCATTGAGTGACCAGAACTTTTATAACATGCGGACCCGGTTCATGCCGAGCTGCTACAATTGAGTGAACATGAGAGCGGTGGTGTGTGACTGCTGTAATTGGTGTGGAGTTTTCATTTTATTCTCATTTTTCGTTGAAAGTGCAATTTCAATATTGATAATGTGCATTTATCAGACTAAAATAATGAAGGTTACGTCAAACGGAAAACAAACTTAATTCAACTATCTTCCCTAAGTTGTGCATTTAAGCTATAAATTGTTTTATTCGATTATTCAAACTAATCGATGATTAGTCAAATAGAGGATTTTTGTCTGAATTGAACAGTATACAAATACTGAGAGTTTAAGCAAATATTCAGCATACTCAGCGTCAAATATTTTGCTACTTGATAAATGTTACCTGTTTTAGCATGCTAATATTAGCATGCTGGCTTTTTTTGCTCATTTTGCAGGCATACACCTCAGCATCAAATCATTTGTTACATGACAAAAGTTCACTGTTAGCGTGCTAACGACAGTATTACGCCATCTTTTTTAAAACAAATTTTCTAGGTACACACCTCAGTCATATTGCGGTACTTGATGCATGCTAGCATTAGCATGATAGCATTTTAAACAGGCACACACAGAATAATGTATTTTGGTACTTGGCGCATGTAGCAGTTAGCATCTTAGCATGCTAATATTAGCCTCCTAGCTATTTTGCAGGCATACACCTCAGGGGCAAAAATACTGTCGACATTGAACAGAATAGAAATACTGAAGAGTTGAAGCAAATATTCAGCATACTCAGCGTCAAATATTTTGCTACTTGATAAATCTTACCTGTTTTAGCATGCTAATATTAGCATGCTGGCTTTTTTTGCTCATTTTGCAGGCATACACCTCAGCATCAAATCATTTGTTACATGACAAAAGTTCACTGTTAGCGTGCTAACGACAGTATTATGCCATCTTTTTTAAAGAAAATTTTCTAGGTACACACCTCAGTCATATTGCGGTACTTGATGCATGCTAGCATTAGCATGATAGCATTTTAAACAGGCACACACAGAATAATGTATTTTGGTACTTGGCGCATGTAACAGTTAGCATTTTAGCATGCTAATATTAGCATCCTAGCTATTTTGCAGGCATACACCTCAGGGGCAAAAATACTGTTGACATTGAACAGAATAGAAATACGGAGAGTTGAAGCAAATATTCTGTGCACCGCTGGTTGAGTGAAATGTTTTGGTTGAAAAAGGAGGTTTGACTTCCTGGGGACACAACAGCTGCATGCCAGGGGCCCGGGGACCCGCAGCAGTAAACCCAGATGCCGGCCTGACAGGCTGCTTCCACCTGAACTAGCAGCGAGCAGATGGCAGCCGGGTGACAGTGTGGAAATATGGCGTGGAACATCTCCTACCCGCTTGGAGTCCACGTGGTGCAGCGGCGCGTCGGAGAAGCAGTGGTGGTGGAAGAGGCCCATCTTCTGGCTGAGCAGGCAGTGGACCACGTGGGCCCTGGCGTTCTGCCACTTCACCAGTCGGACCAGCTCGCCGCTCAGGGAGGCGCCCAGCTCCGCCGACCAGTTGTAGCTGTACAGCGTCACCTGGTGGACAAAGCCCGTCAGGTGGGGTCTGCGTGGCCACTCCGCGCATGCTACGCACCTTTTTGTCCTGGATGCTGATGAGCAGGAACCTCTGTCGGGGCGCCGCTGACCCGGTGGAGCTGTCGCCCGGCTGCTCCGAGGCCTCGAAGCGCTGGAAGCCCTTGTGAGCTGCACACAGCGAGAAGGCCGAGGAAGGTCGGATGAAGCAACGGCGGGGCGGGGGAGGGACGGAGAAGACGCACTTTCACTTCAGACTAGGGTTGCAAGGGGGTGGAAAGTTTCCGGAAATCTTCCGGAAATTTACCACGGGAAGTTAAGCTTGGGAAGTTTGGAAATATTGACCATTATTTTAGTTTTCAAAGTTGGACACCATCCATGGGAATTAATGGGAATATATGTGAATTAATTGGAATATATGGGAATTAATGGGAATATATGGGAATTAATTGGAATATATGGGAATTAATGGGAATATAAGGAATTAATGGGAATATATGGAATTAATGGGAATTAATGGGATTAATGGGAATTAATGGGAATATATGGGAATTAATGGGAATATATGGGAATTAATGGGAATATAAGGAATTAATGGGAATATATGGAATTAATGGGAATATATGGGAATTAATGGGAATATAAGGAATTAATGGGAATATATGGGAATTAATGGGAATATAAGGAATTAATGGGAATATATGGGAATTAATGGGAATATATGGAATTAATGGGAATATATGGAATTAATGGGAATATACGGAATTAATGGGAATATATGGGAATTAATGGGAATATAAGGAATTAATGGGAATATATGGGAATTAATGGGAATATATGGGAATTAATGGGAATATATGGGAATTAATGGGAATGTAAGGAATTAATGGGAATATATGGGAATTAATGGGAATATATGGAATTAATGGGAATATATGGAATTAATGGGAATATATGGAATTAATGGGAATATATGGGAATTAATGGGAATATATGGGAATTAATGGGAATATATGGAATTAATGGGAATATAAGGAATTAATGGGAATATATGGGAATTAATGGGAATATAAGGAATTAATGGGAATATATGGGAATTAATGGGAATATATGGAATTAATGGGAATATAAGGAATTAATGGGAATATATGGGAATTAATGGGAATGTAAGGAATTAATGGGAATATATGGGAATTAATGGGAATATATGGAATTAATGGGAATATATGGAATTAATGGGAATATATGGGAATATATGGGAATTAATGGGAATATATGGAATTAATGGGAATATAAGGAATTAATGGGAATATATGGGAATTAATGGGAATATAAGGAATTAATGGGAATATATGGGAATTAATGGGAAAATATGGAATTAATGGGAATATATGGAATATATGGGAATTAATGGGAATATATGGAATTAATGGGAATATATGGGAATTAATGGGAATATATGGAATATATGGGAATTAATGGGAATATATGGAATTAATGGGAATATAAGGAATTAATGGGAATATATGGGAATTAATGGGAATATATGGGAATTAATGGGAATATATGGAATTAATGGGAATATATGGGAATTAATGGGAATATATGGAATTAATGGAAATATAAGGAATTAATGGGAATATAAGGGAATTAATGGGAATTAATGGGAATATAAGGGAATATATGGAATTAATGGGAATATATGGGAATTAATGGGAATATATGGAATTAATGGGAATATATGGAATATATGGGAATTAATGGGAATATATGGGAATTAATGGGAAAATATGGAATATATGGGAATTAATGGGAATATATGGAATTAATGGGAATATAAGGAATTAATGGGAATATATGGGAATTAATGGGAATATATGGGAATTAATGGGAATATATGGAATTAATGGGAATATATGGGAATTAATGGGAATATATGGAATTAATGGAAATATAAGGAATTAATGGGAATATAAGGGAATTAATGGGAATTAATGGGAATATAAGGGAATATATGGAATTAATGGGAATATATGGGAATTAATGGGAATATAAGGAATATATGGGAATGGTCATTTCTGTATTATAATTTCGCTAACTGCTTCTTTGCTATCACTTTTACCATCATATTTGTACACATCCTAGTTGCTCTATTGTTGTTGTTGTTGTTGTGTTTGCTGTTGTTGTTTTTGTCTCTCTGTCTAATCCCCCTCTTGTCCCCACTATTTCCCCCTCTGTCTTCCTTTTTTCTCTCTTTCTATCCCCTCCTGCTCCGGCCCGGCTGCACCAAATGATAATATAAATACATTTAGTAAAGTCAAATACAAATAAGGCAACAAGAGAAGTATCCTACACTTCTCTTTTGTAAAGTAAATGTGAACAGCCGATACGGGCATCTACATCAACTATATGATTTGCCTGAGAAGCTGGACAGGACAAAAAAAAAAGGGGAATATATGGGAATAAATGGGAATATATGGGTGTTAATGGGAATATATGGGAATTAATTCAATGTTTATTCCCATTAATTTCCCATTAATTCCTGTTAATTCCCATTAATTCCCACGGAAAGTTTCCAACTTTGAATATTCCCGGAATTTTGCAACCCTACTTCCGGCGGGACACAAAAGGTGAAAGTAAAAACTCACGTGTGAACGCGCTTTCCTCCTCGGAACTGTCGTCTGCGGCCGACAGGAGACGCACACACAGGACAGACGGCCGACATGGACAGAGAGAGGACGAGGCGCAACACAAACTGATGTTAAAGCACACAGGTGTGTTAAAGAGGAACTGCAGAACCTTCTCCATCATTCACAAAGACAACATATTTCATGTTCACACTGACAAACTTTGTTCTTTTTTGCAAATATTAGCTCATTTGGAGCTAATATTTGATGCCTGCAACATGTTTCAAAAAAGCTGGCACAAGGGGCAAAAAAGAGCGAGAAAGTTGAGGAATGCTCATCAAAGACTTATTTGGAACATCCCACAGGTGAGCAGGCTAATTGGGAACAGGTGGGTGCCATGATTGGGTATAAAAGCAGCTTCCATGAAATGCTCAGTCATTCACAAACAAGGACGGGGCGAGGGTCACCACTTTGTCAACAAATGCCTGAGCAAATTGTTGAAGAACAACATTTCTCAACAAGGAATTTAGGGATTTCACCATCTACGCTCCGTAATATCATCAAAAGGTTCAGAGAATCTGTAGAAATCACTGCACGTAAGCCATGATATTACGCACCTTCGACCCATCAGGCGGTACTGCATCAAAAAGTGACATCAGTGTGTAAAGGATATCACCACATGGGCCTCAGGAAGACTTCAGAAAACCACTGTCAGTAACTACAGTTGGTCGCTACATCTGTAAGTGCAAGTTAAAACTCTACTATGCAAAGCCAACGTCATTTATCAACAACACCCAGAAACGCCGCCGGCTTCGCTGGGCCCGAGCTCATCTAACATGGACTGATGCAAAGTGGAAAAGTGTTCTGTGGTCTGACGAGTCCACATTTCACATTGTTTTTGGAAACTGTGGACCAAAGAGGAAAAGAACCATCCGGACTGTTCTAGGGTGAAAGTGTAAAATGCAGCATGTGTGATGGTATGGGGGTGTATTAGTGGCCAAGACATGGGTAACTTACACATCTGTGAAGGCACCATTAATGCTGAAAGGTACATACAGCTTTTGGAGCAACATATGTTGCCATCCAAGCAACGTTACCATGGACGCCCCTGCTTATTTCAGCAAGACAATGCCAAGCCAGGTGTTACAACAGCGTGGCTTCATAGTAAAAGAGTGCGGGTACTAGACTGGCCTGCCTGTAGTCCAGACATTGAAAATGTGTGGCAGCTAAAATATGAGAAGGGAGACTGTTGAACAACTTAAGCTGTACATCAAGCAAGAATGGGAAAGAATTCCACTTCCAAAATGTGTCTCCTCACTTCCCAAACCTTTACTGAGTGTTGTTAAAAGGAAAGGCCATGTAACACACTGGTAAAAATGCCTTTTTTGCAATGTGTTGCTGCCATTGAATTCTAAGTTCATGATTATTTGCCCCAAAAATAAAGTTTCTCAGTGTGAACATGAAATATCTTGTCTTTGCAGTCTATTCAATTGAATATAAGTTATAAATAATGATAAATGGGTTGAAAAGGATTTGTTGTATTCTCTTTTTATTGACCATTTACACAACGTGACAACTTCACTGCTTTTGTAGTTTGTATAAAGCGCTCTAAAATCATCCACAAACATGCTGTAAGTAGCGTGTATATGTAATGTAGTATCAGTCACATTCATAACAACATGTAATATTTATGTTTTTTGCTCATTTTAAGCACATGACGGCGTATATTTACTTTTCCTTCAACAAAAAAACAACAAATCTACTATATACTATACTATGACTTTGTGAGAGACAACAAAAACTATTTTGGGGGAAAATATGACCCAGCAACTTATATTTTTGAGCCTGAATATAAGGAGGATGAGCTCAGTTTATTTTATTTTATTCTAATTTATTTAAAGACAATTTTATATGACATTATTGTTTCTTTTGTTAATATCAGAGTAATCCCTAGAAGTATACAGCTTATGGACAGCGACACACAGTTAAAATATACATCATCATATAATGTACAAAATTCAGTAGAATACAAATTATAAAATATACCCACCAAATACCCGTTTAATATTCCATACCAACCTACCAACAGGTTGACATTTATAAAGAAGGAATATTTAAATCCACCAAATCAGTCTCGATATCCTATTATTCAAATTTAATAATCTTGATGATTTGCGATAATCTTATCCTACATCCGTTTTCGTGTTTTTCTCGCCGTCTCCGCGTCGAGGTTGAATGTCGAAGCTGGTGAGAGGCGTGATTCATCATTTCGAATGAACTGTCACCAGCTCAGAGGCAACACAGCAGCTCAGCGGCTCAATATGTCAAAGTCAGCTCTCTGTGAAAATAGTCCGTCTGCGTCAGCCCTAATAATAACAATATTGCTAATACTTGGTTAATATTCAGGTCGCGAGATGTGAACGTAGTAGTACTGTCGGAGGCTTTTTTTAGAGGACTTTACGGGCGTTGAAGTCAGCTGCATTGTTAGCCACCTCGTACTTGCTGTATTTTACGACTTAGAATGCATTCTGAAAGAAAAACATGTGTTCTTGTCTAACATAAGGGTTGTGAATGACAGGCAAAATTTAAAAAAAAATGTAGTTCCCCTTTAAGACACACACGCACACACATATATATATATATATATATATATATATATATATATATATATATATATATATATATATATATATATATATATATATATATATATATATATACACACGTATACACATATATATATATATATATATATATATATATATATATATATATATATATATATATATATATATATATATATATATATATATATATATATATATATATATATATAAATAAAGACAAAAGAAGCACGTACTGTACACTGACATCAAAGCCTTCATGCTTGTCTCATTTACACAAATTCTCACAGAATGATCTATTTATGGAACAAGACTAAAATGAAATAACTAAATAATTGTTTACAGCAGTGTTTTTCAACCAGTGTGCCGCGGCACTAGTGTGCCGTGAGATACAGTCTGGTGTGCCGTGGGAGATTATCTAATTTCACCTTTTTTGGGGTCAAAAATATTTTTTTGCAAAGCAGTAATTATAGTCCGCAAATGATGTGTTATTATTGAGTGTCGGTGCTGTCTAGAGCTCGGCAGAGTAACCGTGTAATACTCTTCCATATCAGTAGGTGGCAGCAGGTAGCTAATTGCTTTGTAGATGTGGGATGCAGCGGGAGGCAGTGTGCAGGTAAAAAGGTATTTAATGATAAATGGGTTGTACTTGTATAGCGCTTTTCTACCTTCAAGGTACTCAAAGCGCTTTGATAGTATTTCCACATTTACCCATTCACACACACTTTCACACACTGATGGCAGGAGCTGCCATGCAAGGCGCTAACCAGCAGCCATCAGAGGCAAAGGGTGAAGTGTCTTGCCCAAGGACACAACGGACGTGACTAGGAAGGTAGAAGGTGGGAATTGAACCCCAGTAAACAGCAACACTCCGATTGCTGGCACAGCCACTCTACCAACTTCGCCACGCCGTCCCTAATGCTTAAACAAAAAATACACAAAAGGTGAGAGCCCCTAAGAAAAGGCATTGAAGCTCAGGGAAGGCTATGCAGAACCAAACTAAAACTGAACTGGCTACAAAGTAAAGAAAAACAGAATGCTGGACGACAGCAAAGACTTACTGTGGAGCATAGACAATGTATATCCGAACATGACGTGACAATCTACAATGTCCCCACAAAGGAGGATAAAAACAACTGAAATATTCTTGATTGCTAAAACAAGAACACATGAAACTGCTACAGGAAAATACCAAAAAAAGAGAAAAAGCCACCAAAATAGGAGCGCAAGACAAGAAGTAAAACACTACACACAGGAAAACAGCCAAAAAGTCCAAATAAGTCAGGGTGTGATGTGACAGGTGGTGACAGTACACCTACTTTGAGACAAGAGCTATAGTGATGCATATGCTTTAAAGTCATATCCAACAATTGTGACTTTTTACTGTCAACTGAGTTTTGTTTTTTAATGATGTCTGCTGGTGGTGTGACTCCTACGCATTTTTTCAACGCAAAAAATGTGCATTGGCAAAGGTTGAAAAACACTGCTTTAAAGGGTCAAACTGTGGCCGTGATAAAACCGTTGTTAATCATTTCAAGTCCCATTTCAACATTCCTACCAGATAACTGCTGTCCATAGTCAAATAAGTTTCAAAGATCATTTAAAAAGGTATCGTCAAAGAAAACATGGAGGAGCGTTCTTGCAGTGAGTCTTTACAAAAAAGGACCTAAAAAACAACAAAAGAGGAGGAAGGTTACCTTGCTCTGTGCTGCAGTGCCACTGGTGGAAGTTTCTCCCCACCAGAATGAAGCTCCTGGAAGCCTCAGGACGCTGCCAGAGGTTTTGGAGCAGCGTGGAAGGCACAAAGATGTCTCCAGTAGCTGGGCAGCTGGGCAGACAAGTCAACTTGGAATATTTCTACACATTCTGCATCACCAGACTATCAATATGTATTCTGCTTCACCAGACTATCAATATGTATTCTGCTTCACCAGACTATCAATATGTATTCTGCTTCACCAGACTATCAACCTTGCTTTGGCATGTTTAGGATGTCCTGATTCAAGGAGCCTTGTGTGTTGGTCCATAGCGATATGATACCAGCAGGAACTATACATACTCTGGATGTAAACAATGATGTCCGTTTCTATAATACCCGCTATTTATCTGTACTTCTGATTAGTTTTGGTCGCAGTAAATCGGCCATATGCAATGTATTGTTGCACGTATATATACCGTATTTTTCGGACTATGAGGCGCACTTAAAATCCTTTCATTTGCTCAAAAATGGATAATAATTCTGGATGTGCTTACCGACCTCGAAATGTTAGAATAATTATGTACATATTATCACACAACTCTTATGCTTAAGGGCCGTTGCTATAGTTATTATCAACTGTGCTGAAGTTGTACTTTTTCCATCTGTGCAAAGCCAGTCGTCTCGTATCGGTGTTTTCGGACCCAAGGCCGAACATCGAGTGCCGTGACGCAGACAGAGCGGAGACAGGGCGATATCGCGAGTGTCGACACATTTGCATTTCATTGATAGTCATATATTGTGGCTAACTGGAGCTGCTGAGATTACCCCCTTCAGTGATGTAACCAGGGACCTCCCAAATAAATAGAGGGAGCATGTGGGCTGGACTTTTGAGCGTAGTCTGAGAGTCCAGTCCATAGTAGATCTAACATAATAGTGAAAGTCCAGTCCATAGTGGATCTAACATAATAGTGTGAGAGTCCAGTCCATAGTGGATCTAACATAATAGTGTGAGAGTCCAGTCCATAGTGGATCTAACATAATAGTGTGAGAGTCCAGTCCATAGTGGATCTAACATAATAGTGTGAGAGTCCAGTCCATAGTGGATCTAACATAATAGTGAGAGAGTCCAGTCCATAGTGGATCTAACATAATAGTGTGAGAGTCCAGTCCATAGTGGATCTAACATAATAGTGTGAGAGTCCAGTCCATAGTGAATCTAACATAATAGTGAGAGTCCAGTCCATAGTGGATCTAACATAATAGTGAGAGTCCAGTCCATAGTGGATCTAACATAATATTGTGAGAGTCCAGTCCATAGGGGATCTAACATAATAGTGTGAGAATCCAGTCCATAGTGGATCTAACATAATAGTGTGAGAGTCCAGTCCATAGTGGATCTAACATAATAGTGAGAGTCCAGTCCATAGTGGATCTAACATAATATTGTGAGAGTCCAGTCCATAGGGGATCTAACATAATAGTGTGAGAATCCAGTCCATAGTGGATCTAACATAATAGTGAGAGTCCAGTCCATAGTGGATCTAACATAATAGTGTGAGAGTCCAGTCCATAGTGGATCTAACATAATAGTGTGAGAGTCCAGTCCATAGTGGATCTAACATAATAGTGTGAGAGTCCAGTCCATAGTGGATCTAACATAATAGTGTGGGAGTCCAGTCCATAGTGGATCTAACATAATAGTGAGAGTCCAGTCCATAGTGGATCTAACATAATAGTGAGAGTCCAGTCCATAGTGGATCTAACATAATAGTGTGAGAGTCCAGTCCATAGTGGATCTAACATAATAGTGAGAGTCCAGTCCATAGTGGATCTAACATAATAGTGTGAGAGTCCAGTCCATAGTGGATCTAACATAATAGTGTGAGAGTCCAGTCCATAGTGGATCTAACATAATAGTGAGAGAGTCCAGTCCATAGTGGATCTAACATAATAGTGTGAGAGTCCAGTCCATAGTGGATCTAACATAATAGTGAGAGACATGGTAACTGGAACGCTCCGACTTCCAACTTCCGAGGTAAAGAAAAGGTGGCATTACGATCAGGGACACACCTTTGGTTTTGGACCACCCTGCATGCAGGCTCACCTTGTCTTGGCAAAGATCTTGACACTGGTGTCGCTGGCCAGGGAGCCGACCAGACCCACCAACTCGGCCAGGATGGACGGCAGCAGGAAGTGGGAGGCGATCTGGGCCGTGCATTGCTGAATGGAGGGGCAGCCTGTGTCCAAGCAGACCTTGGTCAGAAAATGCACCCTGACTCGGGGGAGAAAGAGTCAAGAGTACCCAGCTCGGCCATGAAGGCGATCCACGGCTGGGAGGTGAGCTGGTAGACGGGATGCAGGGCGCCGGCGTCGCCCTCCTCCAGCTGGCACGCCTGCCTCCTGAGGGACTCTGCAGGTCAGCACGGAACAAGGATCGGAGTTGGAGAAGAACAAACCTCATAGGGTGATCCAGCTCGCTGACTCCCTCCTGGGTCCACTGTCGCTTCACGCTCTCCGTCTTGTGCCTCCGCCGGGCCACGCGTCCCTCCTCTCCTCTCTCTTGCACGATGTCGTCGGTCGTCTTCGGGCTTCCCAACTCCGAAGAGTCGGGCTTACTCTGGCGGGGACAACGGGGATTTAGCAACCACACCCGGGCGAGGAGCGCGGCAGCAAGGCCTCCACGGGACTGACCAGGATGTCCCAGAAGCTGCGGCGCGTGCTCTTCCCGGTGGGGGTGGTGGACTCGGGCGTGCCGGGCCCCGTCATGGCGCCGCTTTGCGTCAAGGTGATGGGGGAGGGGCTGCTTTTAAAGACCCGCGACCCGCTACGTTGTCTGGGACTGTCCTTGACCTCCTTCACCTCAGCCGGACTCGACAGGCCTGGAGATCACAACAATATTTCATAGTAGGGTTGTACCGATACCAATATTTTGGTACCGGTACCAAAATATATTTCGATACTTTTCTACATAAAGGGGACCACAAAAAAATTTTCATTATTGTCTTAATTTGAACAAAAAATGTTAGTGTACAACAGGGGTCACCAACCTTTTTGGAACCAAGAACTACTTCTTGGGTACTGATTAATGCGAAGGGCTACCAGTTTGATACACACTTCAATAAATTGCCAGAAATAGCCAATTTGCTCAATTTACCTTTAACTCTATGTTATTATTAATAATTAATGATATTTACACTTAATTGAACGGTTTAAAAGAGGAGAAAACACGAAAAAAATGACAATTAAATTTTGAAACATAGTTTATCTTCAATTTCGACTCTTTAAAATTCAAAATTCAACCGAAAAAAAGAAGAGAAAAACTAGCTAATTCGAATCTTTTTGAAAAAATTTAAAAAAGAATTTATGGAACATCATTAGTAATTTTTCCTGATTAAGATTAATTTTACAATGTTGATGACATGTTTTAAATAGGTTAAAATCCAATCTGCACTTTGTTAGAATATATAACAAATTGGACCAAGCTATATTTCTAACAAAGACAAATCATTATTTCTTCTAGATTTTCCAAAACAAAATTTTTAAAAGAAATTCAAAAGACTTTGAAATAAGATTCAAATTTGATTCTACAGATTTTCTAGATTTGCCAGAATCATTTTTTTAAATTTTAATCATATTAAGTTTGAAGAAATATTTCACAAATATTCTTCGTCGAAAAAACAGAAGCTAAAATGAAGAATTAAATTAAAATGAATTTATTATTCTTTACAATAAAAAAAATAAATTTACTTGAACATTAATTTAAATTGTCAGGAAAGAAGAGGGAAGGAATTTAAAAGGTAAAAAGGTATATGTGTTTAAAAATCCTAAAATCATTTTTAAGGTTGTATTTTTTCTCTAAAATTGTCTTTCTGAAAGTTATAAGAAGCAAAGTAAAAAAAAAAAGAATTTATTTAAACAAGTGAAGACCAAGTCTTTAAAATATTTTCTTGGATTTTCAAATTCTATTTGAGTTTTCTCTCTCTTAGAATTAAAAATGTCGGGCAAAGCGAGACCAGCTTGCTAGTAAATAAATACAATTTAAAAAATAGAGGCAGCTCACTGGTAAGTGCTGCTATTTGAGCTACCAGTTTGATACACACTTAAATAAATTGCCAGAAATAGCCAATTTGCTCAATTTACCTTTAACTCTATGTTATTATTAATAATTAATGATATTTACACTTAATTGAACGGTTTAAAAGAGGAGAAAACACGAAAAAAATGACAATTAAATTTTGAAACATAGTTTATCTTCAATTTCGACTCTTTAAAATTCAAAATTCAACCGAAAAAAAGAAGAGAAAAACTAGCTCATTCGAATCTTTTTGAAAAAATTAAAAAAATAATTTATGGAACATCATTAGTAATTTTTCCTGATTAAGATTAATTTTAGAATTTTGATGACATGTTTTAAATAGGTTAAAATCCAATCTACACTTTGTTAGAATATATAACAAATTGGACCAAGCTATATTTCTAACAAAGACAAATCATTATTTCTTCTAGATTTTCCAAAACAAAATTTTTAAAAGAAATTCAAAATACTTTGAAATAACATTTAAATTTGATTCTACAGATTTTCTAGATTTGCCAGAATCATTTTTTAAAATTTTAATCATAATAAGTTTGAAGAAATATTTCACAAATATTCTTCGTCGAAAAAACAGAAGCTAAAATGAAGAATTAAATTAAAATGTATTTATTATTCTTTACAATAAAAAATACATTTACTTGAACATTGATTTAAATTGTCAGGAAACAAGAAGAAGGAATTTAAAAGGTAAAAAGGTATATGTGTTTAAAAATCCTAAAATCATTTTTAAGGTTGTATTTTTTCTCTAAAATTGTCTTTCTGAAAGTTATAAGAAGCAAAGTAAAAAAAAAAAAAGAATTTATTTAAACAAGTGAAGACCAAGTCTTTAAAATATTTTCTTGGATTTTCAAATTCTATTTGAGTTTTGTCTCTCTTAGAATTAAAAATGTCAGGCAAAGCGAGACTAGCTTGCTAGTAAATCAATCAATCAATCAATCAATCAATGTTTATTTATATAGCCCTAAATCACAATAAATACCATTTAAAAAATAGAGGCAGCTCACTGGTAAGTGCTGCTATTTGAGTTACCAGTTTGATACACACTTAAATAAATTGCCAGAAATAGCCAATTTGCTCAATTTACCTTTAACTCTATGTTATTATTAATAATTAATGATATTTACACTTAATTGGACGGTTTAAAAGAGGAGAAAACACCAAAAAAAATTACAATTAAATTTTGAAACATAGTTTATCTTCAATTTCGACTCTTTAAAATTCAAAATTCAACCGAAAAAAAGAAGAGAAAAACTAGCTAATTCGAATCTTTTTGAAAAAATTTAAAAAAGAATTTATGGAACATCATTAGTAATTTTCCCTGATTAAGATTGATTTTACAATGTTGATGACATGTTTTAAATAGGTTAAAATCCAATCTGCACTTTGTTAGAATATATAACAAATTGGACCAAGCTATATTTCTAACAAAGACAAATCATTATTTCTTCTAGATTTTCCAGAGCAAAATTTTTAAAAGAAATTCAAAAGACTTTGAAATAAGATTCAAATTTGATTCTACAGATTTTCTAGATTTGCCAGAATCATTTTTTTAAATTTTAATCATATTAAGTTTGAAGAAATATTTCACAAATATTCTTCGTCGAAAAAACAGAAGCTAAAATGAAGAATTAAATTAAAATGAATTTATTATTCTTTACAATAAAAAAAATAAATTTACTTGAACATCAACTTAAATTGTCAGGAAAGAAGAGGAAGGAATTTAAAAGGTAAAAAGGTATATGTGTTTAAAAATCCTAAAATCATTTTTAAGGTTGTATTTTTTCTCTAAAATTGTCTTTCTGAAAGTTATAAGAAGCAAAGTAAAAAAAAATAATGAATTTATTTAAACAAGTGAAGACCAAGTCTTTAAAATATTTTCTTGGATTTTCAAATTCTATTTGAGTTTTGTCTCTCTTAGAATTAAAAATGTCGGGCAAAGCGAGACCAGCTTGCTAGTAAATAAATACCATTTAAAAAATAGAGGCAGCTCACTGGTAAGTGCTGCTATTTGAGCTATTTTTAGAACAGGCCAGCGGGCTACTCATCTGGTCCTTACGGGCTACCTGGTGCCCGCGGGCACCGCGTTGGTGACCCCTGGTGTACATGAAACATATGTTTATTATTGTCATTTAGTCCTTAAATAAAATAGTGAACATACTAGACAACTTGTCTTTTAGTAGTAAGTAAACAAACAAAGACTCCTAATTAGTCTGCAGTAACATATTGTGTCATTTATACACCTATTATTTTGTACACATTATGAGGGACAAACTGTAAAAAATTGATTATTAATCCACTTGTTCATTTACTGTTAATATCTGCTTATTTTCTCTTTTAACATGTTCTATCTACACTTCTGTTCAAATGTAATAATCACTTATTCTTCTCTTCTTTGATACTTGACATTAGTTTTGGATGATACCACAAATTTAGGTATCGATCTGATACCAAGTAGTTACAGGATCATACATTGGTCATATTCAAAGTCCTCATGTGTCCAGGGACGTATTTACTGACTTTATAAACATAATATGATTTATTTTTAAAGATTTTGTGACGATAAAAAATATCGATGTAATCATAGTAGTATCGACTAGATACGCTATTGTACTTGGTATCATTACAATGGATGTCAGGTGTAGATCCACCCATGGCGTTTGTTTACATTCAGGCACGCGAGCTGTTCTTATCCTCCAGTGATAATGTTACTTTATTTGTCGCCATGGAGGCCAGGATTGGTGATTTAGAAGTAGCTAAAACACTGCGGATGGATGTTAGCCGCAAACTAGCTAGCCATGTCTTAAAGCAGCTCTTCCTGAGGGTGTTTCAGTGTTATAACTTCACCTTTATCTTTACTTTTCTGTCTACACACTGTGTCTGCTTGTAAGTATTCTGTGTGTCTGCGCTGCCGAACGTGCTCCTCTGCTCGCAAAACCAGCAAAGGTCTTCATCCGTTTATGAATTATTTATCTTAAACATTGGGATTTAGTATAATATGGTAATAGAAATAAGTACCGAACACGGTACTTTTTTTTGGCATCGGTTCTATGGGAACCGATTCATGTCAAATCCAACGTTGCCATGTTAAGTTGTTACTTGTTGATCACTGCAGCAGCACTGAGAGCAGACCACCTAAGCAACTATCTCCGGGTAATGTTGCGATTTTCAACGCCAATGCCAATTGACTCAAAAAGCGCTCTAATGTAGGTCAACTTTTTCCAAAGTTGTGCTAGCTTGATGCTAACATACATTGGCTTTGCTATTGGGATGCTACCGATTAGCATAGGCCAATTAACATGCAGATTTCAACACCTACAAATGTGTTAATGAAAACTACAACTAAGATGCATGTTACAATCAAACAGCTGGTGTGTAATAAGCACAACACTTACAGTGTTAACACTTTTTAGGGCGCAACAAAACTAAACTACTGCCATTTAACTTCTTGGACTAATGTCACACTTGCAAATGAGATGATGAATAAAATGATAAAAAAAACTGGTCAGCACAGTTAACATAATGAGCTCGTTTTTTAATGTTGCAATAAAAAAAAAGAGATGTAACTAGCAAAAATATATATATATATATTTATTAGCACACACACAATGCTACCAAAAATTAGTAATTTTGTGTGTGTTAATAAAAGCTAATTGTTTAATGACAAAAATCTCCTTTTCAATGTAACATTTTAAAAAGAGCTGTGCTAAAATCTTGCTTTCTTATCTAATTTCTCAGTTTCATTTGCAAGTATTACATGGTGGACTTTGCATGCAGTTGCAATTCCGAGATGCTAGATGGCAGTAGCGTACAGGTGTTGCCTTGCTAAAAAAGCAGAGTGTGCCAGTCCTGTCCAATGTTGCGCCCTCCTAAGTGTTTGTACTGTAAGTATTAATTACTAGGGATGTCCGATAATGGCTTTTTGCCGATATCCGATATTCCGATATTGTCCAACTCTTTCAATCAATCAATCAATCAATGTTTATTTATATAGCCCTAAATCACAAGTGTCTCAAAGGGCTGTACAAGCCACAACGACATCCTCGGTACAGGGACCCACATTTTTAAAATTTAATTACCGATACCGATATCAACCGATACCGATATCAACCGATATATGCAGTCGTGGAATTAACACATTATTATGCCTAATTTGGACAACCAGGTATGGTGAAGATAAGGTACTTTTAAAAAAATAAAATAAAATAAGATAACTAAATTAAAAACATTTTCTTGAATAAAAAAGAAAGTACAACAATATAAAAACAGTTACATAGAAACTAGTAATGAATGAAAATTAGTAAAATTAACTGTTAAAGGTTAGTACTATTAGTGGAGCAGCAGCACGCACAATCATGTGTGCTTACGGACTGTATCCCTTGCAGACTGTATTGATATATATTGATATATAATGTAGGAAGCAGAATATTGATAACAGAAAGAAATGGGGGGAGGGAGGTTTTTTGGGTTGGTGCACTAATTGTAAGTGTATCTTGTGTTTTTTATGTTGATTTAATAAAAAAAACAAAAAAAAAACCCCCAAAAAACGATACAGATAATAAAAAACCGATACCGATAATTTCCGATATTACATTTTAACGCATTTATCGGCCGATATTATCGGACATCCCTATTAATTACATACTAATTACACACAGTTTTCTATCGGGCACCCTTGCTTTGTCGGCAATAAAATTGCAACAATATTAAACATGGCAGCGTTTGATTTGACGTAAAAATCAGAATTCAGTGGTAGCGGCGGGATTATAAGAGTAACAGTTTGGTTAGCGTTCCCAGCAGTGACGCTACACTCACCTTTGACCTCTTCCTTGTGGGCTTTGGCTGCAGGGCACGGCAGGCAGAGCGGGTTGGGCAGGACCCTCAGCTCCATGACGGCGTCGCACAGGGCGTGGCGCAGCGCCCCCTGCAGTTTGTCGGCCAACTGCGAGGGGCTGACGTTGCCCTGCTCCCAGACGTCGAAGCGTACCAACAGGTGCGGTTCTGTGCGGTCGTGGACGCACATTTTAATTTGGGAAAAAATAAAAATAAATTACAAATACAGTACGTACCTACACACTCAGTTCGTACATCCACACACACATTCACTGTACAAACATACTGCACATATACATTCACTGTACAAACATACATACACACATACTGTACATATACATTCACTGTACAAACATACATATACACATACTGTACATATACACACTGTACATATACATTCACTGTACAAACATACATATACACATACTGTACATATTGTTGGAAGCAGATCAGAATCATATCCATATTTAAGTGTTACTTCTTTCTAAAAACTCCTATAGTCATATTTACATCAGCTAATGTCTCGTGTGGTACAAAGTGCTTGGATTCGAGTGTCCTTTGTTAGAGTCAGAGCGCTGTTTATTCTCTTTGTTGAGACTGCCATTACATTCCTAAGATAAGGAGCACAGCTAGACTGGGGAAACAGCAGGCGGGGGACAGAGGGAAGATCACGGGACTTCCGGGGGTCTGAGGGGAGACCGAGCTAGACCGATCTGGACCGGGCTAGGGAACGCTTGGGTGCTGGGTTGGTCTCAGGTTTGTCCTCTAAGCTTGGAGAATAAACCACAAAATACCAACTGCTGCCTGTTGATTGAATATAAACATCAGCTTATTGCCATGAAAAGAATCTGGGAGAGACTAGCAATTTGAATTCCCCATTGGAGGAATGCTGGTCAACGCAACAATATACATTCACTGTACAAACACACATATACACATACTGTACATATACATTCACTGTACAAACACACATATACACATACTGTACATATACATTCACTGTACAAACACACATATACACATACTGTACATATACATTCACTGTACAAACACACATATACACATACTGTACATATACATTCACTGTACAAACACACATATACACATACTGTACATATACATTCACTGTACAAACACACATATACACATACTGTACATATACATTCACTGTACAAACACACATATACACATACTGTACATATACATTCACTGTACAAACACACATATACACATACTGTACATATACATTCACTGTACAAACACACATATACACATACTGTACATATACATTCACTGTACAAACATACATACACACATACTGTACATATACATTCATTGTACAAACACACATATACACATACATGTACATATACATTCACTGTACAAACACACATATACACATACTGTACATATACAAGTACATATACACACATACACATACTGTACATATACAAGTACATATACACACATATACACATACTGTACATATACATTCACTGTACAAACACATATACACATACTGTACATATACATTCACTGTACAAACATACATATACACATACTGTACATATACATTCACTGTACAAACATACATATACACATACTGTACATATACATTCACTGTACAAACACACATATACACATACTGTACATATACAAGTACATATACACACATATACACATACTGTACATATACAAGTACATATGCACACATACGCTCATGCACATAATCACGTTTCATCAAACATATATTAACGTTGTTGCCCTAGGGTAAACTGGGTAACACATGGCACACTAACTAAGCTAAACCTATTGTTACTATAACAATCTACAAGGTTAATATAGTTGGCTTCTCTTTCTTCCCCTCCATTTTTCTGCATTCTTTCGTATCTCTAGTGATCATGACGTATATGTATTGTTGCATTTGAACAACTGTATTGTTGATAATAAAGGTAAAGTATTGGCATTGTTCATTATCAATAGTGATATTTCTATTGGTATTTGTATTGATCCATTTGTAGTGTAATAATGTTCATTGCCATTTCTGTATTATTATTTATTTCACTAACTGCTTCTTTGCTATCATATTTGTACATATCCTATTTGCTGATGTTGCTCTATTGTTATTGTTGTTGTTTGCTGTCTCTCTGTCTAATCCCCCTCTTGTCCCTGCAATTTCCCCCTCTGGCTTCCTTTTTCCCCTCTTTCTATCCCCTCCTGCACCAAATAATAACATCAATCCATTGAATAGAGTCAAATACAAGTAAGGCAACACGAGAAGTAAATGTGCACATCAGATATAGATCCACCGGTGTCAAACTCAAGGCCCGGGGGCCAAATCTGGCCCGCCACATTATTTTATGTGGCCCGCGAAAGCCTGGAAATTATATGCTTTAATAAAATGCTTCATCTTTTCTTACTAAATATATTTGTTCTTTCGCTTTTGAAATTAAAAAATCATGTACTGCATGCAATTGCATATGTTTTCAAATTCAACATTACCTAAATCAAAATATATCATCACGTATTCCAAAAATATTTTTTGTTTTAGTCATGTTCGGTTTTGCTTTTGGACTCTTTGTGCACTTTTGTTTGTTTTGTCACCATAGCAACCCATTTGTTTTCACCTGTCACGTCACGCACCGGTTTCACGTTTTGAGTGACGCACCTGTTTTCACTAATCATGTGACTATTATTTAAGCCCACTGTTGCCAGGAAGTCAGCCTGGCGACATCACACTCTTATGACCCATGCTGCTCTTTTTCATGCCCTTTTCTCGTCCAACTAAGTTTTCTTTATTCATGCCATAGTTTGCAAGTTTTGTTTCATGTCCATAGTTCTGCCTTTGTGCGAGTTTTGGTTTTTATAGCCAAGTTTTGTACTTCCGCCCTTGTGCGCGCCTTTTGTTTATTACTTTTTTTGAGTGTTAAAATTAAATATGTATTCACCTTCACGCCATGTCTGGTCCAAATCATTTGCACCACAAACCACGCCTAAGTCCAAGTCTTGACATTGTTAAAATAAAGATAAATACTACTTGACTGGTTTTGACTTGATTTCAAAACAAATGATCAATCAAATTGTAGACTGTAAAATTGACAATAGATTTTACGGTTGAATTCCGCCGTCTGAGTTCTTTACCGTAAAATCAACTTCGGTACTGGTTTTTTTCCATACACAGTAAGACACTAAAACATAAAAAAAAATAAAAATAAAAATAGAAAAAAACATTAAAACAAGATTTTACGGTAAAAAAAAACAAAAACTGGCAGCTCAGTTGCTTGAATTTTCCTGCTAAAAACAGTGGTATTGTTTCTCCATTCCATTCCTACAAGTTTTTTTATTTATTTTTTTCCTCATTTTTTTTTTTATTGACATCCAGCATCAGACATTCCTATCCATTACATCATATTCACATAAATCATATATCTATTGTCCGCCCTAAATGTCAAAATATTTTTGTTTATATCCCATCCATACCACCTGCCCCCCCCCCCCCCAAAAAGGAAAGAAACAAAAAAAACAAAGTAATATCTACAAATACATCGATTAAATAAACAGGGAAAAAAAAGAAAAAAGAAGGAGATAATAATACACTAATAATAATAATATTCAAGTTTTTTATATGCTGTAAAAAAACCCACTTCTTTTACAGTAAAATTCTGGTGACTGAGCTCCAGGTTTTTAAAGTAACATTTTAATATTTTTTTGTAGCTTATGTAAAAAAATATGTTGTTAATGTATTATATATACCAGGGGTCACCAACGCGGTAGCCCGTAAGGACCAGATGAGTAGCCCGCTGGCCTGTTCTAAAAATAGCTCAAATAGCAGCACTTACCAGTGAGCTGCCTCTATTTTTTAAATTGTATTTATTTACTAGCAAGCTGGTCTCGCTTTGCCCGACATTTTTAATTCTAAGAGAGACAAAACTCAAATAGAATTTGAAAATCCAAGAAAATATTTTAAAGACTTGGTCTTCAGTTGTTTAAATAAATTCATACATTTTTTTACTTTGCTTCTTATAACTTTCAGAAAGACAATTTTAGAGAAAAAATACAACCTTAAAAATGATTTTAGGATTTTTAAACACATATACCTTTTTACCTTTTAAATTCCTTCCTCTTCTTTCCTGACAATTTAAATCAATGTTCAAGTAATTTTTTTTTTTTATTATTGTAAAGAATAATAAATACATTTTAATTTAATTCTTCATTTTAGCTTCTGTTTTTTCGACAAAGAATATTTGTGAAATATTTCTTCAAACTTATTATGATTCAAATTCAAAAAAATTATTCTGGCAAATTGAGAAAATCTGTAGAATCAAATTGAAATCTTATTTCAAAGTCTTTTGAATTTCTTTTAAAAATTTTGTTCCGGAAAATCTAGAAGAAATAATGATTTTTCTTTGTTAGAAATATAGCTTGGTCCAGTTTGTTATATATTTTAACAAAGTGTAGATTGGATTTTAACCTATTTAAAACATGTCATCAAAATTCTAAACTTAATCTTAATCAGGAAAAATTACTAATGATGTTCCATAAATTATTTTTTTAAATTTTTTCAAAAAGATTCGAATTAGCTAGTTTTTCTCTTCTTTTTTTCGGTTGAATTTTGAATTTTAAAGAGTCGAAATTGAAGATAAACTATGTTTCAAAATTTTATTGTCATTTTTTTCGTGTTTTCTCCTCTTTTAAACCGTTCAATTAAGTGTAAATATCATTAATTATTAATAATAACAGAGTTAAAGGTAAATTGAGCAAATTGGCTATTTCTGGCAATTGAAGTGTGTATCAAACTGGTAGCCCTTCGCATTAATCACTACCCAAGAAGTAGCTCTTGCTTTCAAAAAGGTTGGTGACCCCTGATAAATACACATGTATATTCATATATTACTCATTGTTAAAAGTGGCAACCATAACTGCAATGTGGCCCTCAATGAAAACCAGGTGGACACCCCTGATCTACATCAACAATATGATGTGCCTGAGTAGCTGCACAGGACAAAAAACTAAACCAAAAAACATTTTAAAAAAAGGACATCTTTGTTGGATCAGTATTCTGCAAGAGTATCCTGCGTGCGGAGCGGGAAGAGCCCACTCCAGGAAATGAGAACGTGCTCTTAATATTCCAACTCCAGATAGAAGCTATTAATCACCTGCGACGTGCTGTCAGCCTTTTGAAAGGAATGAAGATGATTATGAGCGTGATGTATGAATGTTTAGCGAGCGGCCATCACCGCGACCCCTCCTCTGCTTTCTGTTGCTGCGGCTGATAACAAATAAACAACGCCGCTTATCTCCGGAGCCGAGCAGAGGAATAATGGCCCTGCTTGGCGATAAGCACATGCGGTTAGGACCACGTCAGCGCGGGGGACTAGTGGTTAGCATGTTTGTCCCAGTCAATAGATCGAGGGTTGAAATCTCTGTGTGGTGTTGGTATTCTCCCCTTCTTCAGGCTTCCTCCCAAAACAAAGACTAAATGGTGCATAGGTTGGATTGTTTAGTTCAGGGGCGTTTTAAACTTCTGCCACTGAGGACTACACACTGAAAATTAAAGCTTGAAGGGACCATTTTGATATTTTTCATTTTCAAAACCATTATGATGTATATACATTACCGTTCAAAAGTTTGGGGTCACATTAAAATGTCCTTATTTTTCAATGAAGATAACTTTAAACTAGTCTTAACTTTAAAGAAGTACACTCTATACCAGGGGTCACCAACGCGGTGCCCGCGGGCACCAGGTAGCCCGTAAGGACCAGATGAGTAGCCCGCTGGCCTGTTCTAAAAATAGCTCAAATAGCAGCACTTACCAGTGAGCTGCCTCTATTTTTTAAATTGTATTTATTTACTAGCAAGCTGGTCTCGCTTTGCCCGACATTTTTAATTCTAAGAGAGACAAAACTCAAATAGAATTTGAAAATCCAAGAAAATATTTTAAAGGCTTGGTCTTAACTTGTTTAAATAAATTCATTATTTTTTTTACTTTGCTTCTTATAACTTTCAGAAAGACAATTTTAGAGAAAAAATACAACCTTAAAAATGATTTTAGGATTTTTAAACACATATACCTTTTTACCTTTTAAATTCCTCCCTCTTCTTTCCTGACAATTTAAATCAATGCTCAAGTAAATTAATTTTTTTATTGTAAAGAATAATAAATACATTTTAATTTAATTCTTCATTTTAGCTTCTGTTTTTTCGACAAAGAATATTTGTGAAATATTTCTTCAAACTTATTATGATTAAAATTCAAAAAAATTATTCTGGCAAATCTAGTAAATCTGTAGAATCAAATTTAAATCTTATTTCAAAGTCTTTTGATTTTCTTTTAAAATTTTTGTTCTGGAAAATCTAGAAGAAATAATGATTTTTCTTTGTTAGAAATATAGCTTGGTCCAATTTGTTATATATTCTAACAAAGTGCAGATTGTATTTTAACCTATTTAAAACATGTCATCAAAATTCTAAAATTAATCTTAGTCAGGAAAAATGACTAATGATGTTCCATAAATTATTTTTTTTATTTTTTCAAAAAGATTCGAATTAGCTAGTTTTTCCTCTTCTTTTTTTCGGTTGAATTTTGAATTTTAAAGAGTCGAAATTGAAGATAAACTATGTTTCAAAATTTTATTGTCATTTTTTTCGTGTTTTCTCCTCTTTCAAACCGTTCAATTAAGTGTAAATATCATTAATTATTAATAATAACATAGAGTTAAAGGTAAATTGAGCAAATTGGCTATTTTCGGCAATTTATTTAAGTGTGTATCAAACTGGTAGCCCTTCGCATTAATCACTACCCAAGAAGTAGCTCTTGCTTTCAAAAAGGTTGGTGACCCCTGCTCTATACATTGCTAATGTGGTCAATGACTATTCTAGCTGCAAATGTCTGCTTTTTGGTGCAATATCTACATAGGTGTATAGAGGCCCATTTCCAGCAACTATCACTCCAGTGTTCTAATGGTACAATGTGTTTGCTCATTGGCTCAGAAGGCTAATTGATGATTAGAAAATCCTTGTGCAATCATGTTCACACATCTGAAAACAGTTTAGCTCGTTACAGAAGCTACAAAACTGACCTTCCTTTGAGCAGATTGAGTTTCTGGAGCATCACATTTGTGGGGTCAATTAAACGCTCAAAATGGCCAGAAAAAGAGAACTTTCATCTGAAACTCGACAGTCTATTCTTGTTCTTAGAAATGAAGGCTATTCCACTAAATTGTTTGGGTGACCCCAAACTTTTGAATACAAATGAAAGCTGATTTTGATGACGTAAGATTTTTTTAAAATATTAATATAATTAATAATATTATTATTAACTAATTACACTAATATTTGTTTTTAAATACACATAAAACATTTGTTTAGCTTTTTTAAAGAAAATATATGCATCATTGGATCCACGTAGTTGGTTGGGAAATGACCAAAATTTCAATGGTCAAATCAACGTCACAAGCTGACATTGAATAAACGTTGTCAAAAAGCATGTTGTTTCAACGTTGTATTTGTGTTGTAGAATATTGGTTGGGAAATGACCAAAATTTTAATGGTCAAATCAACGTCAGAACCTGACATTGAATAAACGTTGTCAAAAAGCATGTTGTTTCAACCTTGTATCAGAATATTGGTTGGGAAATGACCAAAATTCAATGGTCAAATCAACATCACAACCAAACATTGATTAACCGCTGTCAGAAATCATGTTTTTTCAACGTTGTATTTGTGTTGTAGAATATTGGTTGGGAAATGACCACAAATTTAATGGTCAAATCAACGTCAGAACCCAACATTGAATAAACGTTGTCAAAAAGCATGTTTTTTCAACCTTGTATCAGAATATTGGTTGGGAAATGACCAAATTTCAACGGTCAAATCAACGTCACAACCCAACATTGAATAAATGTTGTCAAAAAGCATGTTGTTTCAACGTTGTATTTGTGTTGTAGAATATTGGTTGGGAAATGACCAAATTTCAACGGTCAAATCAACATCAGAATCTTAACATTGATTAAACGTCATCTAAAAGCATGTTGTTTCAACCTTGTATTTGTGTTGTAGAATATTGGTTGGGAAATTACCCAAATTTCAATGGTCAAATCAACGTCACAACCTGACATTGATTAAACGTTGTCAAAAAGCATGTTGTATCAACGTTGTATTTGTGTTGTAGAATATTGGTTGGGAAATGACCACAAATTCAATGGTCAAATCAACGTCAGAACCCAACATTGAATAAACGTTGTCAAAAAGCACGTTGTTTCAACGTTTTATCAGAATATTGGTTGGGAAATGACCACATTTCAACGGTCAAATCAACGTCACAACCTGACATTGAATAAACGTTGTCAAAAAGCACGTTGTTTCAACCTTGTTCAGAATATTGGTTGGGAAATGACCAAATTTCAACAGTCAAATCAATGTTAGAACCTGACATTGATTAAACGTTGTCAAAAAGTATGTTGTTTCAACGTTGTATTTGTGTTGTAGAATATTGGTTGGGAAATGACCAAATTTCAACAGTCAAATCAACATCAGAACCCAACATTGATTAAACGTTGTCAAAAAGCATGTTGTTACAACATTGTATCAGAATATTGGTTGGGAAATGACCAAAATTCAACGGTCAAATCAATGTTAAAACCCAACATTGATTAACCGTTATCAAAAAGCATGTTGTTTCAACGTTGTATTTGTGTTGTAGAATATTGGTTGGGAAATGACCAAAATTCAATGGTAAACCAACGTCAGAACCTAACATTGATTAAACGTTGTCAAAAAGCATGTTGTTTCAAACTTGTATCAGAATATTGGTTGGGAAATGACCACATTTCAACGGTCAAATCAACGTCAGAACCCAACATTGAATAAACGTCGTCAAAAAGCATGTTGTTTCAACGTTGTATTTGTGTTGTAGAATATTGGTTGGGAAATTACCCAAATTTCAATGGTCAAATCAATGTTAGAACCCAACATTTTATTAAATGTAGTCAAAAGGTATGTTGTTTCAACCTTGTATTTGTATTGTAAAATATTGGTTGAAAAATGACCAAAATTCAATGGTCAAATCAACGTCACAACCTGACATTGAATAAACGTCGTCAAAAATCATGTTGTTTCAACGTTGTATTTGTGTTGTAGAATATGGGTTGGGAAATGCCCAAAATTCAATGTTAAATCAACGTCAGAACCCAACATTGATTAAACGTTGTCAGAAATCATGTTGTTTCAACGTTGTATTTGTGTTGTAGAATATTGGTTGGAAAATGACCATAATTCAACGGTCAAATCAACGTCAGAACCTGACATTGAATAAACGTAGTCAAAAAGCATGTTGTTTCAAACTTGTATCAGAATATTGGTTGGGAAATTACCACATTTCAACGGTCAAATCAACGTCAGAACCCAACATTGATTAAACGTCATCTAAAAGCATGTTGTTTCAACGTTGTATTTGTGTTGTAGAATATTGGTTGGGAAATTACCCAAATTTCAATGTTAAATCAACGTCAGAACCTAACATTGATTAAACGTTGTCAAAAAGCATGTTGTTTCAAACTTGTATTTGTGTTGTAGAATATTGGTTGGGAAATGACCATAATTCAATGTTAAATCAACGTCAGAACCTGACATTGAATAAACGTTGTCAAAAAGCATGTTGTTTCAAACTTGTATCAGAATATTGGTTGGGAAATTACCGTAATTCAATGGTCAAATCAACGTCAGAACCCAACATTGATTAAACGTCATCTAAAAGCATGTTGTTTCAACGTTGTATTTGTGTTGTAGAATATTGGTTGGGAAATTACCCAAATTTCAATGGTCAAATCAATGTTAGAACCCAACATTTTATTAAATGTAGTCAAAAGGTATGTTGTTTCAACGTTGTATTTGTGTTGTAGAATATTGGTTGGAAAATGACCACAATTTAATGGTCAAATCAACGTCAGAACCTAACATTGATTAAACATTGTCAAAAAGCATGTTGTTACAACATTGTATCAGAATAATGGTTGGGAAATGACCAAAATTCAATGGTCAAATCAATGTTAAAACCCAACATTGATTAACCGTTGTCAGAAATCATGTTGTTTCAACGTTGTATTTGTGTTGTAGAATATTGGTTGGGAAATGACCAAAATTCAATGTTAAATCAACGTCAGAACCTAACATTGATTAAACGTTGTTAAAAAGCATGTTGTTTCAACGTTGTATTTGTGTTGTAAAATATTGGTTGGAAAATGACCAACATTTCAATGGTCAAATCAACATCAGAACCTAACATTGAATAAACGTTGTCAAAAAGCATGTTGTTTCAAACTTGTATCAGAATATTGGTTGGGAAATGACCAAATTTCAAGGGTCAAATCAACGTCAGAACCCAACATTGATTAAACGTTGTCAAAAAGCATGTTGTTTCAACCTTGTATTTGTGTTGTAGAATATTGGTTGGGAAATTACCCAAATTTCAATGGTCAAATCAATGTTAGAACCCAACATTTTATTAAATGTAGTCAAAAAGTATGTTGTTTCAACCTTGTATTTGTGTTGTAGAATATTGGTTGGGAAATGACCAAAATTCAATGGTCAAATCAACGTCACAACCTGACATTGATTAAACGTTGTCAAAAAGCATGTTGTTTCAACCTTGTATTTGTGTTGTAGAATATTGGTTGGGAAATGACCACAAATTCAATGGTCAAATCAACGTCAGAACCTGACATTGATTAAACGTTGTCAAAAAGCATGTTGTTTCAACGTTGTATTTGTGTTGTAGAATATTGGTTGGGAAATGACCACAAATTCAATGGTCAAATCAACGTCAGAACCCAACATTGAATAAACGTTGTCAAAAAGCACGTTGTTTCAACGTTTTATCAGAATATTGGTTGGGAAATGACCAAATTTCAACGGTCAAATCAACGTCACAACCTGACATTGAATAAACGTTGTCAAAAAGCACGTTGTTTCAACCTTGTATCAGAATATTGGTTGGGAAATGACCAAATTTCAACGGTCAAATCAATGTTAGAACCTGACATTGATTAAACGTTGTCAAAAAGCATGTTGTTTCAACCTTGTATTTGTGTTGTAGAATATTGGTTGGGAAATGACCAAATTTCAACAGTCAAATCAACATCAGAACCCAACATTGATTAAACGTTGTCAAAAAGCATGTTGTTACAACATTGTATCAGAATATTGGTTGGGAAATGACCAAAATTCAACGGTCAAATCAATGTTAAAACCCAACATTGATTAACCGTTATCAAAAAGCATGTTGTTTCAACGTTGTATTTGTGTTGTAGAATATTGGTTGGGAAATGACCAAAATTCAATGGTAAACCAACGTCAGAACCTAACATTGATTAAACGTTGTCAAAAAGCACGTTGTTTCAACCTTGTATCAGAATATTGGTTGGGAAATGACCAAATTTCAACGGTCAAATCAACGTCAGAACCCAACATTGAATAAACCTTGTCAAAAAGCATGTTGTTTCAACCTTGCATTTGTGTTGTTGAATATTGGTTGGGAAATGACCATAATTCAATGGTCAAACCAACGTCACAACCTGACATTGATTAAACGTTGTCAAAAATCATGTTTTTTCAACGTTGTATTTGTGTTGTAGAATATTGGTTGGGAAATGACCAAATTTCAATGTTCAAATCAACGTCAGAACCTGACATTGATTAAACGTTGTCAAAAAGCACGTTGTTACAACCTTGTATCAGAATATTGGTTGGGAAATGACCAAATTTCAACGGTCAAATCAACGTCAGAACACAACATTGAATAAACGTTGTCAAAAAGCACGTTGTTTCAACGTTGTATTTGTGTTGTTGAATATTGGTTGGGAAATGACCATAATTCAATGGTCAAACCAACGTCACAACCTGACATTGATTAAACGTCAGAAATCATGTTTTTTCAACGTTGTATTTGTGTTGTAGAATATTGGTTGGGAAATGACCAAATTTCAATGTTCAAATCAACGTCAGAACCTGACATTGAATAAACGTTGTCAAAAAGCATGTTGTTTCAACATTGTATCAGAATATTGGTTGGGAAATGACCAAAATTCAATGGTCAAATCAATGTTAAAACCCAACATTGATTAACCGTTGTCAGAAATCATGTTGTTTCAACGTTGTATTTGTGTTGTAAAATATTGGTTGGAAAATGACCAACATTTCAATGGTCAAATCAACGTCAGAACCCAACATTGATTAAACGTCATCTAAAAGCATGTTGTTTCAACGTTGTATTTGTGTTGTAGAATATTGGTTGGGAAATTACCCAAATTTCAATGGTCAAATCAATGTTAGAACCCAACATTTTATTAAATGTAGTCAAAAAGTATGTTGTTTCAACCTTGTATTTGTGTTGTAGAATATTGGTTGGAAAATGACCATAATTCAATGGTCAACTCAACATCACAACCTGACATTGATTAAACGTTGTCAAAAAGCATGTTGTTTCAACCTTGTATTTGTGTTGTAGAACAGTGGTCCCCAACCAGCGGGCTGCGCAAGAAATAAAAAAAAAATTTACGTTGTCAGAAATCATGTTTTTTCAACTTGTATTTGTGTTGTAGAATATTGGTTGGGAAATGACCACAATTTCAATGGTCAAATCAACGTCACAACCTGACATTGATTAAACGTTGTCAAAAAGCACGTTGTTTCAACCTTGTATCAGAATATTGGTTGGGAAATGACCACAATTCAATGGTCAAATCAATGTTAAAACCCAACATTGATTAAACGTCGTGAAAAAGCATGTTGTTTCAACATTAGGTTTGAGCTGCTCAACGTCAGGACCTAATTCAACAAGTTCTCAACGTTGTTTCAATGTTTTGTTCCTGCTGGGTACCCTGTCACCATGGATAGCTGTGTGTGTGTGTGTGTGTGTGTGTGTGTGTGTGTGTGTGTGTGTGTGTGTGTGTGTGTGTGTGTGTGTCTCACCTTGACTGCGACTGCCGTCCACCTTCAGCACCGTGGTCAACTGGTCAAACATGTCGGGATGAAAAGGAACGGAGCAGTGGTCAGATCTGGGCAGGGTGCCAGAGTCCAGAGCTGGAACTTGAAGGGGTCGCCCGCTGGCATCCACAAATGTCAGCGTGATGCAGGCGATACCTGCAAGGGGCCGTGATTGTCATTGCCTGCATGACTTCCCCACTTGCTGGCAAACACAAACACGTGCACACAGATAGTACCTTTGCCTCCGGTCCCCTGACCCCCCGGCTTGTTGTAGAGGTAGATGTCGCCGTCTGCCGCGTCGGCGCCGGAATGAAAGCAGTGCTGCGGAACGACACAACCGGGAGGTCTAAAACCATTCACTTGTTCACCTGAGCTGAATGCAACATCCTTCAAGCATGCGTCCATTGATCGCCATGAAAAAGCTCCCCGAAATTAATAATAATCACCTCCACTAATGCATTTTTAGATGCACTTTTTTAAGAATCTTAAGTATCTCAATCACTGGAGGACAAGGCTAAAAATTCGTTCGGGGACAGGTATGATAATCGCAAAGCTAGCTTGAAACAACACTGAGATTAAAGTGTTTAGTAAAGTTTTAAAAGTGTAGATTCTGATAATATGTAGATTAATACGAGCTAGAGAGAGGACGCTGCTATGTTGTGTTTATGGCAGCCGAGTGTAGGGAGCGGATCTATACATACACTTGGTAAGGTTGTCGTGGAGGGGGGCGTGGCTTGCAGGCATGCCGCGGAACGGGGTGTGCCAGGACCGGCCTCGAAGATGGCGACAGCGGGGGGTGAATATTGTAGCGTCCCGGAAGAGTTAGTGCTGCAAGGGGTTCTGGGTATTTGTCCTGTTACGGTGCGGACGTTCCCCCGAAATGTGTTTGTCATTCTTGTTTGGTGTGGGTTCACAGTGTGTAACAGTGTTGAAGTTGTTTATACGGCCACCCTCAGTGTGACCTGTATGGCTGTTGACCAAGTATGCATTGCATTCACTTGTGTGTGTGAAAAGCAAATGCAATAGGGTCCTCTGTCCCTCATTGCGGTCCCTTTTTACAAAACTTTTGTTTTGAAGGGGGAATTGCAAACTTCCTGTTGATTTTTTGCTGGGGGTTGTCAGTGTATGAAATATAGGTCTAAGTCAGACCTACATAGAGGTTTTGGTTACATGTCTCTACGACATTCCTACTGGGAGTTATAGGCTGTTTTGTCTGTGTTTTCTTCCTAGGGGGCGATAGAGCGCAATTTTGAGTTTTGGGGGTTTTTTTTTTTATTAGATCGCAATTTTTGCCAGTCCTGATGTGTGTGTCCAGTTTGAGTTTTGAAGCATGTTAACAGCTCAAAGAGGCAAAAGTGACTGTTTTTAGTAAACTTTTGTTTTGAAGGGGGAATTGCCAACTTCCTGTGGATTTTTGCTGAAGGATGTCAATGTATGAAATGTAGGTCTAAGTGAGACCTACATAGAGGTTTTTGTTTCATGTCTCTACGACATTCCTACAGGCAGTTTGTCTGTGTTTTCTTCCTAGGGGGCGCTACAGCGCAATTTTAAGTTTTAGGGTTGGGTTTTTTTAATAGATCGCAATTTTTGCCAGTCCTGATGTGTGTGTCTAGTTTGAGTTTTGAAGCATGTTAACAGCTCAAAGAGGCAAAAGTGACTGTTTTTAGTAAACTTTTGTTTTGAAGGGGGAATTGCCAACTTCCTGTGGATTTTTGCTGAAGGATGTCAATGTATGAAATCTAGGTCTAAGTGAGACGTACATAGAGGTTTTTGTTTCCTGTCTCTACGACATTCCTACTGGAAGTTACAGGCAGTTTTGTCTGTGTTTTCTTCCTAGGGGGCGCTAGAGCGCAATTTTGAGTTCTGGGGTTTGGCACAGACACAACTGCTCCTAGGAAGAAAACTCCAGACAAAACTGCCTGTAACTTCCAGTAGGAATGTCTTAGAGACATGAAACAAAAACCTCTAAGTAAGTCTCACTTAGACCTAGATTTCATACATTGACATCCTTCAGCAAAAATCCACAGGAAGTTGGCAATTCCCCCTTCAAAACAAAAGTTTACTAAAAACAGTCACTTTTGCCTCTTTGAGCTGTTAACATGCTTCAAAACTCAAACTAGACACACACATCAGGACTGGCAAAAATTGCGATCTAATAAAATAACCCAACCCCAAAACTCAAAATTGCGCTCTAGCGCCCCCTAGGAAGAAAACACAGACACAACTGCTCCTAGGAAGAAAACTTAGACAAAACGGCCTGTAACTTCCAGTAGGAATGTCTTAGAGACATGAAACAAAAACCTCAATGTAGGTCTCACTTAGACCTACATTTCATAGATTGACAACCCCCAGCAAAAATCAACAGGAAGTTTGAAATTCCCCCTTCAAAACAAAAGTTTTGTAAAAAGGGACCGCAATGAGGGACAGAGGACCCTATTGTATTTGTAAGGTTTTATTCTTTCTTTCTTTATTATTATACCGCAGCTTTGAGCTGTAATTTGACCCCCTTAACATGCTTCAAAACTCACCAAATTTGACACACACATCAGGACTGGCGAAAATTGTGATTTAATCAAAAAACCAAACCCCAAAACTCAAAATTGCGCTCTAGCGCCCCCTAGGAAGAAAACACACACAACTGCTCCTAGGAAGAAAACTCCAGACAAAACTGCCCGTAACTTCCAGTAGGAATGTCTTAGAGACATGAAACAAAAACCTCCATGTAGGTCTCACTTAGACCTACATTTCATAGATTGACAACCCCCAGCAAAAATCAACAGAAAGTTTGCAATTCCCCCTTCAAAACAAAAGTTTTGTAAAAAAACGGTCACCTTTTTTCAAACATGATCTCCTCTGAGTGCGTTTGTCGTGTCGGCTTCAAACTAGCACTGGAGAGGGATTGAACCCTTCTGATTAAAAGTTGACCAAAGAGTTTTAATGACTGCTCCGGTTTGGATTTTATGTGCCGTCAAAGTCGGTCCCGTCCATCGCTGCTTGCAGCTTTAATTAGGGTTCGCATGTACAAAGGAACCTATTGAAATTGTAATGTTGATTATTATTCCGCAGCTTTGCACACTACTTTGCCCCCCTTAACATGCTTCAAAACTCACCAAATTTTTTACACACATACAAAAACTGGGACAGCACACTTTAGTAAAAAAAACAAACCCCAAAAATCAAAATTGCGCTCTAGCGCCCCCTAGGAAAAAAACAAAAACAAACTGCCTGTAACTCCCACTAGGAAGGTCGTAGAGACATGAAACAAAAACCTGTATGTAGGTCTCACTTAGACCTACAATTTCACATCCTCGGGCAAAGACCAACAGGAAGTTGGCAATTTCCCCTTCAACACAAAAAATGACTAAAAACACTAATTTTTGCCTCTTTGAGCTGTAATTTGACCCCTTTAAAATACTTCAAAACTCACCAAACTTTTTACACACATCGGGACTGGTGGAAATTGCGATCTAAAAAAAAAACCGAACCCCGGAACTCAAAATTGCGCTCTAGCGCAATTTTTGAATAAAACAGAGACAAAATTGCTTCTCAGAGGAAAACACAGACAAAACTGCTTGTAACTTCCGGTAGGAACGTTTTGGAGACATGAAACAAAAACCTCTACGTAGGTCTCACTTAGACCTACATTTCCTAGATTGACATCCTTCAGCAAAAATCAACAGGAAGTTTGATATCCCCACTTCAAAACACTTTTTTTTTTAAAAAGCGGTCACCAAACATCAAACATTATCTCCTCTGAGCGCGTTTGTCGTTTTGGCTTCAAACTGCTACAGGAGAGAGATTGAACCCTTCTGATTAAAAGTTTGGCGAAAGCGTTTTAATAAGTGCTACGGTTTTGATTTTACGAGCCATCAAAGAAAAGAACCACTGTGCCGCAGCACCTAGGAAAAAAACACAGACACAACTTCCTCTAACTCCCAGTACGAATATCGTAGAGACATGCAACAAAAACCTCTATGTAGGTCTCACTCAGGACTACCACTGGACAAAAGTATTGGGACACCTAGGACTAACACCTGCCAAAATGCGGACCCGACCAACGCTGCTTGCAGCTTTAATTAGGGTCCGCCTGTACCCTGTATATATATATTATTATTATTATATATTATACATGGACAAAGGACACTATTGTTATTGTAAGGTTTATTATTCCGCAGGTTTGCGCACTACTTTGCCCCCCTTAACATGCTTAAAAACTCACCAAATTTGACACACACATAGAAAAACGTGCCCCAACCACTGTAGTAAAAAAACCTAACCCCAAAAATCAAAATTGCACTCTAGCGCCCCCTAGGAAGAAAACTGCCTGTAACTCCCACTAGGAAGGTCGTAGAGACATGAAACAAAAACCTATATGTAGGTCTGACTTAGACCTACATTTCATAATTTCACATCCTCGGGCAAAAACCAACAGGAAATTGGCAATTTCCCCTTCAACATATAAAATGACTAAAAACACTAATTTTTGCCTCTTTGACCTGTAATTTGACCCCTTTAAAATACTTCAAAACTCACCAAACTTCTCACACACATCGGGACTGGTGGAAATTGCGATGTAAAAAAAAAAACGAACCCCAAAACTCAAAATTGCGCTCTAGCGCATTTTTGAATAAAACAGAGACAAAACTGCTTCTCAGAGGAAAACACAGACAAAACTGCTTGTCTTAGAGACATGAAACAAATACCTCTATGTAGGTCTCACCTAGACCTACATTTCATAGATTGACATCCTTCAGCAAAAATCAACAGGAAGTTTGCTATTCCTCCTTCAAAACAAAATTTTTGTTACAACCGGTCAGCAAACATCAAACGTTATCTCCTCTGAGCGCGTTTGTCGTTTCGGCTTCAAACTGCTACAGGAGAGAGATTGAACCCTTCTGATTAAAAGTTGAAGAAAGCTTTCTGATTAGTTGTACGGTTTTGATTTTACGTGCCTTCAAAGACCCGCAGCACTAAAGTTGCTCCGGTGCCAAAAATGACAACGTAAAATGCAATTATGTCTTTTTTGTCCTCAAAATTCTACACACAATACCCTATAATGACAATGTGAACTCAGACACAACTTCCTCTAACTCCCAGTACGAATATCGTAGAGACACGAAACAAAAACCTCTATGTAGGTCTCACTCAGGACTACCACTGGACAAAAGTATTGGGTCACCTAGGACTAGCACCTGCCAAAAGGCGGACCCGACCAACGCTGCTTGCAGCTTTAATTTTTGGTTGTTTTTGCTATTAACAAAGTACGTTTCTGGACAAAAGAGGACATTGAGGGCAAAAAACACGAATTATTTAAACGAATAGTAGATGCTTTTGTTTAGTTATTGTGTACTATTGACTTTGTTTTGATCGAACAATTGTATGACAAGGAATTGTTTTAAATATCGTGCTGATATTGCCGTCAATAACACTCACTTTACCATGAATTGATTAACGTGGACAAGTTGAAAAACGTATTGGGGTGTTACCACTCAGTGGTCAATTGTAGGGAATATGTACTGTACTGTGCAATCTACTAATACAAGTTCCAATCAATCACTATTAAAAAGAAAAGAAGGTCCCACCTTGAAGTGGTGCGCCGTGTTGCTGTCCGTGTACTTGGGCACGTGCAGGAAGATGAGCAGGTTCTGCCGGAGGTAGTGGGCCACGGCGGACAGCCAGGGAACACAGAAGTGAGGCAGGCCAAAGGTCATGACCTCGGTGGCGGGAGAACCCGACGGTTGGATGAACTGCAGACGGCAGACGTGAGGTTGTAGTGGCGCCAATGAGAGCTTTCGACCGGGTCCGCAAAGAGGAAGAACCCACCTCCACGTCAGCCGGCGTCAGCTTGCAGTTCCTGACCAGCATCACGGTGATGAGGTCCAACGTGGTCTCGTCCAGACGTCTACGCAGGACCTTCACCAGCTCGTCCGTGATCTCCGGGCCTGCGGGAACAGCGCCGTCAAAAACACGCCTCGGGCCGCACGTGGGAGCGTTCCGACTGTCTCACCGGCGTTGCCCACGCCGTGCACCAGCAGCAGGATGTGCTTGTCCACCTGTCCCACTGGGCGAGAACCTTCCAGAGACGACCTGGAGCCCTGCGGGGGAGAACCCGGCACACGGTGCTCAATGGCCACTTCATTAGGGACACCGCAGGTCGCAGCTTGGTTTTGTTTTTTTATTGACCCGCGACCGATGTTCCCTCGAATTGTTCATGTGTGTGAGCGAAGGCAAAAAGTCCCTGAGCATTCAGTGGAGGCTAGGGATGGGCGATACCACACTTTTAGGATTCGATACCGATACTTTTTCTTGCATTTTCATCGATACCGATACCAATAATTTCTTATTGGCAATTTTTTGTCAGTCAAAAATATTATTAGGGTCCGCCCTGTAACCTGTACAAAGGACTCCCTCAGGGAGTTCTTTGTACTGGTTACAAAGGAACCTATTGTTATTGTAATGTTTATTATTATTCTTTTTCTTCTTTTTATTATACCGGCCGCCTCTTCGAGCAGCAATTTGACCCACTTAACATGCTCCAAAACTCACCAAATTTGACACACAAATCAGGACCTGCGAAAATTGCAAGTTAATAACAAAACCAACCCCCAAAAATAAAAATTGCGCTCTAGCGCCCCCTAGGAAAAAATAAAAACAAACTGCCTGTAACTCCCACTAGGAAGGTCGTAGAGACATGAAACAAAAACCTGTATGTAGGTCAGACTTAGACCTACATTTCATAATTTCACTTCTTCGGGCGAAAACCAACAGGAAGTTGGCAATTTCCCCTTCAAGACAAATTTGTACTAAAAAAACTCGTTTTTGCCTCTTTGAGCTGTAATTTGACCCCCTTAAAATACTTCAAAACTCACCAAACTTCTCACACACATCGGGACTGGTAGAAATTGCGATCTCAAAAAATAACCGAACCCCGAAACTCAAAATTGTGCTCTAGAGCAATTTTTAAATAAAACAGAGAAAAAACTGCTTTTTAGAGGAAAACTCAGACAAAACTGCTTATAACTTCCGGTAGGAACGTCTTAGGGACATGAAACAATGTAGGTCTCAGTACCAGTGAGCTGCCTCTATTTTTTAAATTGTATTTATTTACTAGCAAGCTGGTCTCGCTTTGCCCGACATTTTTAATTCTAAGAGAGACAAAACTCAAATAGAATTTGAAAATCCAAGAAAATATTTTAAAGACTTGGTCTTCACTTGTTTAAATAAATTCATTAATTTTTTTACTTTGCCTCTTATAACTTTCAGAAAGACAATTTTAGAGAAAAAATACAACCTTAAAAAGGATTTTAGGATTTTTAAACACATATACTTTTTTACCTTTTAAATTCCTTCCTCTTCTTTCCTGACAATTTAAACCAATGTTCAAGTAAAAATTTTTTTTTTATTGTAAAGAATAATAAATACATTTTAATTTAATTCTTCAATTTAGCTTCTGTTTTTTCGACGAAGAATATTTGTGAAATATTTCTTCAAACTTATCATGATTAAAATTCAAAAAAATTATTCTGGCAAATCTAGTAAATCTGTAGAATCAAATTTAAATCTTATTTCAAAGTCTTTTGATTTTCTTTAAAAATTTTTGTTCTGGAAAATCTGGAAGAAATAATGATTTTTCTTTGTTAGAAATACAGCTTGGTCCAATTTGTTATATATTCTAACAAAGTGCAGATTGTATTTTAACCTATTTAAAACATGTCATCAAAATTCTAAAATTAATCTTAGTCAGGAAAAATTACTAATGATGTTCCATAAATTATTTTTTGTATTTTTTCAAAAAGATTCGAATTAGCTAGTTTTTCCTCTTCTTTTTTTCGGTTGAATTTTGAATTTTAAAGAGTGGAAATTGAAGATAAACTATGTTTCAAAATTGTATTGTCATTTTTTTCGTGTTTTCTCCTCTTTTAAACCGTTCAATTAAGTGTAAATATCATTAATTATTAATAATAACATAGAGTTAAAGGTAAATTGAGCAAATTGGCTATTTCTGGCAATTTATTTAAGTGTGTATCAAACTGGTAGCCCTTCGCATTAATCACTACCCAAGAAGTAGCTCTTGCTTTCAAAAAGGTTGGTGACCCCTGCTCTAGAATAAGCACACATTTGATTGGTAAATCATAGTGTAACGACCTGGAATGACACTTTATGTGTGGTGTTGGAGTTGTCCGACTTTTTGTGTGTCTGTAAACGCATCACTGGCTACGTGCCATATGTGCATGTGTTGGCGCAAGTGAGAAAGAGCGAGCGGCTGCTGTTGATATAACAAAGTTGCTTTTGGTCTGGTTTGTACCGCACAAAATGACCACTTTTGCTAGATATGATTTTTTTTTACTAATGTTTCGGTGATGTGTTTATGGCCGACAATAAAGAGTTTTGCTCAGTAAAGTGATGGATGGAATTCATGTCCTCAAAGCGTCTCGACAGACGTTACAATATTTGTTTTTTCTGTCGTGTCCGAGTGTCGAAAATTGTTATGCGCTTATTTTTTTATTAGATTTCGTGCGTGGCGTAGATTTGCCGTGCGCAGAGGACGCTTGAGCATTGCGCAATTGCACAGGCGCGCACCTTAGAGGGAACATTCCCCGCAACATATTCTAAAGACAAAATAAAAACATCCTGGATTGACAAAAACTTCATTTGCGTTCAATTGAAGCTATTTTGGCCTACATTCTTACTATGTGGCCCTGGCTGGAACATTTTTGGACACTCCTAGTCTTTTGCTTCACACTGTAAGGCAGACATACGTCCATTAAAGTTCATATTCATGATCATCTATGAAATGAAGTCCGGTAGAAGCAGATCAACTCTCCAGAGAGTTACACTGTAGTTATTTCCCATTTTTCAGGGACTACGTGGCAGCTTTAATCCCAACATCAGATAAACCTGCAGAGGAGCGTTGACGTTATCCGAGGAAAATAGATTTCCCGCGAGCCTTCAGCAGCACACAACTTCTCAGTTATTGATGATAACAAGTAAAGTTTTATTAAAAAGGCCTCAAATTTACTATTCTACTTTCATGTCAACAAGGTTATGTTTTGTTTTTTTCCCCCCCAAAGTCATGTTTGTTTGTTTTGATGCAATATTCCTCAAATACTAAGCAACTTTCCACAAAACTTTGTTGTCTCTTGTTGATCCATGTAAGGATTATCTTTGGTGGAGGAGGTCTACACTCCCACTGGCTCCACGATTCGTACACACACACAAAGACAATAGGTCTGTTTTTCTCCCCATTTTCACCCCTCCAACCTTCTTATACACTAACACACTTACACTTCTTTTAAGACAATCTTAGAAGATTGTCTTGTGGCCTCGAGTTGTGTTACGAGTCATTTTATTCCAATAATCGGCTCTTTATTAGGGATTTTTCTGACTGTGTTAATGCAAAAAAAATACACTTTAAAAACAACAACAAAAACTGGCAGCTCAACTGACAGACTTATTGTAAAAAAAACTGTGTTTTTCTTTTTAATTTCCAGTAATATGCTGTAAAGACCACCGTCAATTTTACCGTATAATATATTTTAATTTTTACAGCATAACTTGCTTTGTAATCAGAAGTCAAGCAGATATTTAAGTATTTATTTCTATTTTGACAAAAAAATGTGTTGCAATATTGGATACTATCAAAGTTGAAAAATGTCATGCCCTACATAAATTTATTTTTTGTGAAAATGTAAAAAAAAAAAAAAGGTTGTTTATTGAGGCATATTAGTTTCAGGCGTGTGTGGGCCATATAAAATGATGTGGCCCCCCGGGCCTTGAGTTTGACACCTGTGGTTTAGTCCAAAGTGCTCATTCTTTAACAGCCCGTGGCACATTTTTAAATGATATTAATAAAAAAAAAAAAACATTACAAAAGTGCAAAAAAAAAGCGCAAACATGTAAAGCTGCAATATTGACTCTAATGACACAAAGCTGCCATGTGGGCTGTTTTTTTTTTTACAACTTCCAAAAATAATAACTAATTAAAAGCCATGTTGGTATGAATTTTGACCTATTTAAGGCTGCAATTACTTCACATCGAATATTTCATTTTGAAATATTTTTTTGGGGGGAAAATAATGCATATTTTGTATGTTTTCCATAGAAAAAAAAACCGACGTTTTATTTAACAAAACTGCATAAAACCTAAAAAATTCAAACGTAAAGCGGTGTCAAACTGGTTTTCATTGAGGGCCATATCGCTTCCATCAAAGGGCCGCATGGAACAGCAAATATTAGGAATTATGCATTTGATTATTGAAAAAAAAAAAAACATCTGTAGATTTTACAGTAAAAAAATGGCAAATCATTCACGGGATTTAGACTGTGAAATATATACAGTGTTTCTACAAACGGAAAAAACAACAACACTTTTAATTCTGCCATCTGAGCTGCCAGATTTTTAACCCTCATTTTTTGTTTTCCATTTGTGGTAATACACTTTAAAAACAACAACAAAAACTGGCAGCTCAACTGATAGACTTTTATCGTTAATAAAAACAGTGTTTTTCTTTTCAATTTCCAGTAATATGCTGTAAAGACCACCGTCAATTTTTACCGTATAATATATTTTAATTTTTACAGTGTACAATTCCATGCATAACTTGCTTTGTAATCAGAAGTCAAGCAGTATTTATTTTTATTTTGACAAAAAAATGTGTTGCAATATTGGATACTATCAAAGTTGAAAAATGTCATGCCCTACATAAATGTATTTTCTGTGAAAATGTAAAAAAAAAAAAATATGGTTGTTTATTGAGGCATATTAGTTTCAGGCGTGTGTGGGCCATATAAAATGATGTGGCCCCCGGGCCTTGAGTTTGACACCTGTGGTTTAGTCCAAAGTGCTCATTCTTTAACGGCCCGTGGCACATTTTAAAATTATATTAATAAAAAACAACAACTTACAAAAGTGCAAAAAAAAGCGTAAACATGTAAAGCTGCAATATTGACTCTCATGACACAAAGCTGCCATGTGGGCTGTTTTTTTTTTAAACTTCAAAAAATAATAACTAATTAAAAGCCATGTTGGTATGAATTTTGACCTATTTAAGGCTGCAATTACTTCACATCAAATATTTCATTTTGAAATATTTTTTGGGGGGGAAAATAATGCATATTTTGTATGTTTTCCATAGGAAAAAAAACGACGTTTTATTTAACAAAACTGCATAAAACCTAAAAAATTCAAACGTAAAGCGGTGTCAAACTGGTTTTCATTGAGGGCCATATCGCTTCCATCAAAGGGCCGCTTGGAACAGCAAATATTATGAATTATGCATTTGATTATTGAAAATATTTTTTTATATATACACACACAGGAAAAAAAAAAACATCTGTAGATTTTACAGTAAAAAAATGGCAAATCATTCACGGGAATTAGACTGTGAAATATATACAGTGTTTCTACAAATGGAAAAAACAACAACACTTTTAATTCTGCCATCTGAGCTGCCAGATTTTTAACCCTCATTTTTTGTTTTCCATTTGCGGTAATACACTTTAAAAACAACAACAAAAACTGGCAGCTCAACTGACAGACTTTTATCGTTAATAAAAACAGTGTTTTTCTTTTCAATTTCCAGTAATATGCTGTAAAGACCACCGTCAATTGTATCGTATAATATATTTAAATTTTTACAGTGTACAATGCCATGCATACCTTGCTTTTTAGTCAGAAGTCAAGCAGATATTTAAGTATTTATTTTTATTTTGACAAAAAAGGTGTTGCCATATTGGATACTATCAAAGTTTAAAATGTATGCAATTTCATGCCGAATAAAAAAAAAATTCTGTGAAAATGTAAAAAATATATAAATATAAGGTTGTGTGTTGACGCATATTAGTTTCAGGCGTGTGTGGGCCATATAAAATGGTGTGACCCGGGCATACTTGCCAACCTTGAGACTTCCGATACCGGGAAGTGGGGGGCGTGGTCGGGGGTGGGGCAGGGGGCGTGGTTAAGAGGGGGATATATTTAAACTAGAATTCACCAACTCAAGTATTTTATATATATATTAGAGCTGCAACAACTAATCGATTAAAATCGATTATTAAAATAGTTGCCGATTAATTTAGTCATCGATTCGTTGGATCTATGCTATGCACATGCGCAGAGGTTTTTGTTTTTGTTTTTTAATTAAAAAAAAAAAAATTTAATTTTTTTTACTAAACCTTTATTTATAAACTGCAACATTTACAAACAGCTGAGAAACAATAATCAAAATAAGTATGGTGCCAGTATGCTGTTTTTTTCCAATAAAATACTGGATAGGATAGAAATGTAATTTGTCTCTTTTATCCGATTATTAATCGATGTAATAATCGACAGATTAATCGATTATCAAATTAATCGTTAGTTGCAGCCCTAATATATATATATATATATATATATATATATATATATATATATATATATATATATATATATATATATATATATATATATATATATATATATATATATATATATATATATATATATATATATATATATGAAATACTTGACTTTCAGTTAATTCTAGCTATATACATATATATTTATTTTATTATACATATAAATAAAAGAAATACTTGAATTTCAGTGTTCTGGAGGCTATCCAGTAGATGGCAGTATTGTCCTGTTTAAGAGTGTCACAACATTGCTGTTTACGGCAAACTATATATATATATATATATATATATATATATATATATATATATATATATATATATATATATATATATATATATATATATATATATATATATATATATATATATATATATATATATATATATGAAATACTTGACTTTCAGTGAATTCTAGCTATATATATATATATATATATATATATATATATATATTTATTTTATTATACATATAAATAAAATAAATACTTGAATTTCAGTGTTCTGGAGGCTATCCAGTAGATGGCAGTATTGTCCTGTTTAAGAGTGTCACAACATTGCTGTTTACGGCAGACGAACTGCTTTACGGTAGACTAAACGTGACGTGTGTTGTTGTGTGTTGTTACCGCGCTGGGAGGACGTTAATGAAACTGCCTAACAATAAACCCACATAAGAAACCAAGTACTCGCCCTCGATCATTCCACAGTTATGACGTCATTGGGCAGGCACGCTGTTTGTATTGTGGGAAAGCGGACGTGAGAACAGGCTGTCCCCAACTCAGGTCCGCATTGAGCTGGAGGGGGCGTGGCCTCCAGCTCCGGCTGAATACCGGGAGTTTGTCGGGAGAACATTTCTGCCGGGAGGTTATCGGGAGAGGCGCTGAATACCGGGAGTCTCCCGGTAAAAACGGGAGGGTTGGCAAGTATGGGCCCGGGCCTTGAGTTTGACACCTGTGTTGTAGACGAATGATTTGATTGAAATTAATTTCTTGTAATGTATCATTTGGTGTATAAATTAAAATAAAATATTTTTAAAACAGTTGACATTAGAAAGATTTAGAAAAAACAGCCTTTTGTGCTGCTGAGGACATGTACATGCAGGGCGATGACGTGTACGTACATGCAGGGCGATATCACACATCAAGAGTGGGGGTTTTTGCCTACCATGAGGTCCTCGGAGAACAGCGGCTCCTGACTCCTTGCCAGGCCGATGGAGCGATTCACCTGGAGGCCTCCGTCCATGTCGGAGTACTTCCCTGCCAGAGACGTCTCGTAAAGTCTGGAAGGGAACGAGCAGCGAGTGTTGGGAGCGGGCAAGAGCGAACATCCATATTGGCGATACATTGTGCGATAACAAACAATATATTCAATTCAATATTTATTATCAATCACAATAGAACCGTTTTAATTTAACCTCTTAAGGCCCAAGCTGTTTGTTTACATGCTTTTTTTTATTTCTCTTTGCTATTTGGGCTTATTGGACCCTAATTAGAATAAAAACTAAGAATCATCTTTTGATATGATGTACTTAGTCTATAAGTACACAAACGTGTACTTCATGTTTAGTGACATGCTAATTCTTATTTTTACACTTTTTTTTCCAAATTCCATTGTATGTTATACTCTTCTGACACCACCAGATGGCAGTATAAGTGTCCACATAAGCGGCCATAAGACCCCAATTCAGTAGTGTTCACAATTTTGTACACTACTGAATGTACAATATGTATATATACATATATGTATATATACATACATACATACATACATACATACATACATACATACATACATACATACATACATACATACATACATACATATACATATATATATATAGAGTCCAGTCCATAGTGGATCTAACATAATAGTGTGAGAGTCCAGTCCATAGTGGATCTAACATAATAGTGAGAGTCCAGTCCATAGTGGATCTAACATAATAGTGTGAGAGTCCAGTCCATAGTGGATCTAACATAATAGTGTGAGAGTCCAGTCCATAGTGGATCTAACATAATAGTGAGAGTCCAGTCCATAGTGGATCTAACATAATAGTGTGAGAGTCCAGTCCATAGTGGATCTAACATAATAGTGAGAGTCCAGTCCATAGTGGATCTAACATAATAGTGTGAGAGTCCAGTCCATAGTGGATCTAACATAATAGTGTGAGAGTCCAGTCCATAGTGGATCTAACATAATAGTGTGAGAGTCCAGTCCATAGTGGATCTAACATAATAGTGAGAGTCCAGTCCATAGTGGATCCAACATAATAGTGTGAGAGTCCAGTCCATAGTGGATCTAACATAATAGTGAGAGTCCAGTCCATAGTGGATCTAACATAATAGTGTGAGAGTCCAGTCCATAGTGGATCTAACATAATAGTGAGAGTCCAGTCCATAGTGGATCCAACATAATAGTGTGAGAGTCCAGTCCATAGTGGATCTAACATAATAGTGAGAGTCCAGTCCATAGTGGATCTAACATAATAGTGAGAGTCCAGTCCATAGTGGATCTAACATAATAGTGTGAGAGTCCAGTCCATAGTGGATCTAACATAATAGTGTGAGAGTCCAGTCCATAGTGGATCTAACATAATAGTGAGAGTCCAGTCCATAGTGGATCTAACATAATGGCCACCTGGCCGCACTTTGGGCACCTGGTCTGACCACATAACTTGTATTGTGTGTTCCGTCACTCAGCTCGGGCCCCCATCAAACAAACGTTGTGACTTCCTTCACACTTGGTTGCCGCAGTGGTACGTCACGCTTTATGCCCGGATGAAACGCGGGTGAGAGAGAGGTTGTCACCGACCTGAGGTAGAAGACGGCTTTGGTGGTGCGCTCCTGGTAGACAAACATGTTGGTCCTGTTGCCCACGCAGAAGGAGTTGAGCACAGAGCGCAGCGCCTGGATGGCTGCGATAAGGAGACACAATAAACATCTTATTTTCTCATCATCAGGGTCAAGGTTTAAGGATGTTCCCTGAAGAGACGTGAATTCCTTGGAGTTTTTAATCGGGTGTCCTTAGATTATAAACCCAATGAGGAGGTCAGTGAGCATGTAAAGGTTGGTCACCCACCTCTGGAGACCCCCATGTTGGGGCCCATCTTGAGGCGTGGGTGGATGTGGATGATGGTGCGCCACACCACATCGCAGGCAAAATGTCCCGGTATGAACTGCATGGTGGCAGCCAGGTAGTCTCTGGCCTGGTAGCTCTCCTCTGGGTGGAAATCTGTGGTCCACACACAAACTTCTTAGTACATCACCCCCTCTGTGGCTTGTGTGTGTCATAGGGGTGTGCTATACTGTGCTTAGCTGTCGAGTAGCTGCTTGTAGCCTAGTATAAAGCTTTGTGTCCATTTTGCATCTTATTGCACATAATAGTGGTGCATTCAAGGACCCTTGATAAAAGTTACAAACAGAGGTGTCACTAGTCTTTGACCTTGAAGCATTCACACACGTAAAAATATAACATCTATTCACGTGTCAATTTTGCATCTTATTGCACATAATAGTGGTGCGTTCAAGGACCCTTGATTAAAGTTACAGATGTGTCACTACTCTTTGACCTTGAAGCATTCACACACCTAAAATTCTAACATGTATTCGTGGCAGCACAGGAGAAAGTCATGTGTCCATTTTGCATCTTTTTGCACATAATAGTGGTGCGTTCAAGGACCCTTGATTAAAGTTACAGATGTGTCACTACTCTTTGACCTTGAAGCATTCACACACATAAAAATATAACATGTATTTGTGGCAGCACAGGAGAAAGTCACACGTCAATTTTGCATCTTATTGCACATAATAGTGGTGCGTTCAAGGACCCTTGATTAAAGTTACAAACAGAGGTGTCACTAGTCTTTGACCTTGAAGCATTCACACACGTAAAAATATAACATCTATTTGTGGCAGCACAGGAGAAAGTTTTGTGTCCATTTTGCATCTTATTGCACATAATAGTGGTGCGTTCAAGGACTCTTGATTAAAGTTACAAACAGAGGTGTCCCTAGTCTTTGATCTTGAAGCATTCACACATGTAAAAATATAACATGTATTTGTGGCAGCACAGGAGAAAGTCATGTGTCCATTTTGCATCTTTTTGCACATAATAGTGGTGCGTTCAAGGACACTTGATTAAAGTTACAAACAGAGGTGTCACTAGTCTTTGAAGCATTCACACACGTAAAATTCTAACATGTATTTGTGGCAGCACAGGAGAAAGTCACGTGTCCATTTTGCATCTTATTGCACATAATAGTGGTGCGTTCAAGGACCCTTGATTAAAGTTACAGATGTGTCACTACTCTTTGACCTTGAAGCATTCACACACATAAAAATATAACATGTATTTGTGGCAGCACAGGAGAAAGTCACACGTCAATTTTGCATCTTATTGCACATAATAGTGGTGCGTTCAAGGACCCTTGATAAAAGTTACAAACAGAGGTGTCACTAGTCTTTGAAGCATTCACACACGTAAAATTCTAACATGTATTTGTGGCAGCGCAGGAGAAAGTCACGTGTCCATTTTGCATCTTATTGCACATAATAGTGGTGCGTTCAAGGACACTTGATTAAAGTTACAAACAGAGGTGTCACTAGTCTTTGACCTTGAAGCATTCACACACGTAAAAATATAACATGTATTTGTGGCAGCACAGGAGAAAGTCACGTGTCAATTTTGCGTCTTATTGCACATAAATATGGTGCGTTCAAGGACCCTTGATTAAAGTTACAAACAGAGGTGTCACTAGTCTTTGACTTTGAAGCATTCACGCACATAAAAATATAACATGTATTTGTGGCAGCACAGGAGAAAGTCACGTGTCAATTTTGCGTCTTATTGCACATAAATATGGTGCGTTCAAGGACCCTTGATTAAAGTTACAAACAGAGGTGTCACTAGTCTTTGACTTTGAAGCATTCACGCACATAAAAATATAACATGTATTTGTGGCAGCACAGGAGAAAGTCATGTGTCAATTTTGCATCTTATTGCACATAATAGTGGTGCGTTCAAGGACCCTTGATTAAAGTTTTGCACAAGTTAACCATATTTGTTTTGTTTTGTTTTTTTGCCGGTATCGGAGTGATGTCGACATTGGGGCTGGAGTACGGTTGGACCGACTCACCGTCGGAGGCGTTGCGTCTCTGCCTGTACAGAGATTCGTTCTTCCAGATGTCCTCCTCGCTCTCGGCAACCAGCAGGGAGTTGCACACGTGGCTGTCATGCAGGTCCTGCAGCAGCATGCGCTGCCAAGCACACACAAACATCACTCCCAGCATTCCGAGCAAAGTCACCGTAAAATAGAATACAAAATGAAAGCAAAACAATTTATACACAATGTCAATTAATTAATGAATATTCTACACAAAAATGGAGAAGATAACAGCATTTATTAATTAGAAATTGGAGAAATGTACTTCATACTGGGAAAATTGGGTCAATTATGTTACGCCACAGAGGCCTGATTTTATACATGACATGTAGATACGTGACATGTCGATGCGTGACATGTAGATACATAACATGTAGATACGTGACATGTAGATACGTGACGTGTCGGTACGTGACGTGTAGGTACGTGACGTGTAGGTACGTAACGTGTAGGTACGTAACGTGTAGGTACGTAACGTGTAGGTACGTAACGTGTAGGTACGTGACGTGTAGGTACGTGACGTGTAGGTACGTGACGTGTAGGTACGTGACGTGTAGGTACGTAACGTGTAGGTACGTGACGTGTCGGTACGTGACGTGTCGATACGTGACGTGTCGATACGCGACGTGTCGATACGCGACGTGTAGATACGCGACATGTAGATACGCGACATGTAGATACGCGACATGTAGATACGCGACATGTAGATACGCGACATGTAGATACGCGACATGTAGATACGCGACATGTAGATACGCGACATGTAGATACGCGACATGTAGGTACGCGACATGTAGGTACGCGACGTGTAGGTACGCGACGTGTAGGTACGTAACGTGTAGGTACGTAAAGTGTAGGTACGTAACGTGTAGGTACGTAACGTGTAGGTACGCAACGTGTAGGTACGTAACGTGTAGGTACGTAACGTGTAGGTACGTAACGTGTAGATACGTAACGTGTAGGTACGTAACGTGTAGGTACGTAACGTGTAGGTACGTAACGTGTAGGTACGTAACGTGTAGGTACGTAACGTGTAGGTACGCAACGTGTAGGTACGTAACGTGTAGGTACGTAACGTGTAGGTACGTAACGTGTAGATACGTAACGTGTAGGTACGTAACGTGTAGGTACGTAACGTGTAGGTACGTAACGTGTAGGTACGTAACGTGTAGGTACGTAACGTGTAGGTACGTGACGTGTAGGTACGTGACGTGTAGGTACGTGACGTGTAGGTACGTGACGTGTAGGTACGTGACGTGTAGGTACGTGACGTGTAGGTACGTAACGTGTAGGTACGTGACGTGTCGGTACGTGACGTGTCGATACGTGACGTGTCGATACGCGACGTGTCGATACGCAACGTGTAGATACGCGACATGTAGATACGCGACATGTAGATACGCGACATGTAGATACGCGACATGTAGATACGCGACATGTAGATACGCGACATGTAGGTACGCGACATGTAGGTACGCGACGTGTAGGTACGCAACGTGTAGGTACGTAACGTGTAGGTACGTAAAGTGTAGGTACGTAACGTGTAGGTACGTAACGTGTAGGTACGCAACGTGTAGGTACGTAACGTGTAGGTACGTAACGTGTAGGTACGTAACGTGTAGATACGTAACGTGTAGGTACGTAACGTGTAGGTACGTAACGTGTAGGTACGTAACGTGTAGGTACGTAACGTGTAGGTACGCAACGTGTAGGTACGTAACGTGTAGGTACGTAACGTGTAGGTACGTAACGTGTAGGTACGTAACGTGTAGGTACGTAACGTGTAGGTACGTAACGTGTAGGTACGTAACGTGTAGGTACGTAACGTGTAGATACACAACGTGTAGGTACGTAACGTGTAGGTACGTAACGTGTAGGTACGTAACGTGTAGGTACGTAACGTGTAGGTACGTAACGTGTAGGTACGTAACGTGTAGGTACGTAACGTGTAGGTACGTAACGTGTAGGTACGTAACGTGTAGATACGTAACATGTTGACACGTAACATGTCGATGTGTAACATGTCGATGTGTAACATGTCGATACGTAACATGTAGATACGTGACATGTAGATACGTGACATGTCGATACGTGACATGTAGATACGCAACATGTAGATACTCAACATGTAGATACGCAACATGTAGATACGTAACATGCAGATACGCAACATGTAGATACGCAACATGTAGACACGCAACATGTAGATACGCAACATGTAGATACCTAACATGTAGATACGCAACATGTAGATACGTAACATGTAGATACGTAACATGTAGATACGCAACATGTAGATATGTAACATGTAGATACGCAACATGTAGATACCTACCATGTAGATAAGTAACATGTAGATATGCAGTCGTGCACACGGCTGCTTGGATTGATGTCAAATATTAGCTGAGTTAAGACCGCCCATCTAAGGTCAACTAATGCAAGTAAAACAACTGAATTTGGTAACAAATTGCTACAATTTATGTTATATCTTTAACCAAAGTGTGTTTTACCTGCTACATGTCTTATTTGTGTACATTTATCCATAGTTTTGTTTTTAGTACACACTAATAATTGTATTTTTCCTAAAGCACAGACCAGGATTGGCAACCATAAATAATTTACAATTATGTCAATAAAGCTAGTTTACTATATTCTAATCTAATCCTTGATTATGGAAAATTGTAAATTATTCTTTGAGTGCAACAAGAAAAACACAATGTGTTTAATGCCCTTTCATTTATATTTTAACCTTCTAAAATTGTTCTTTGAGTGCAATTGGAAACATACCTGTATATTTATTGTATTGCAAGATTTTCTGTTAAAATACAGCCAAAATGTACACTTTTTCAGAGTTCCCTTTATTTGGAAAAGTATCGAAAATAATTGATATACATTTTGGTACCGGACAACCCCACTCCTTATATGTTTATAGTTTTTTTAGTCATTTATTTATGTTAACATTCTTTTTTCTTAATTTTTTTTATTTATTATAATTTTTTTGTTTGTTTTATTTTTTTGTTTATCCTCTTGTTTTGGTGGAAGTGGCATCGTTGGGATATAAACAAAAAATAATAATATTTTGACATTTAGGGCCGACAATAGATGTATGCAAATATGATGTCATGGATAGGAATGTATGATGCTGGACGTTAATAAAAACTCAATTACAAAAAACAACTATTTGTGCAAAAGTCAGCAATAAATCAGTGTTTTACTCGGTGTAAATAATGTAGATTTCCTCGGTAAGTCTTTCTGCATAAGAACTTGAGTTCTGTCGAAGTAGTAGTAGTAGTATAAGTAGTAGTAGTAGTACAGTGTTTCCCACACATTCATTTATTTGTGGCGGCCCGCCACGAAAGAATTACGTCCGCCACAAATACAAAAAAAATTAAAAAAATAAAAATAAAAAATAAAAAATAAAAAATAAAAAATAAAAAATAAAAAATAAATAAATAAATATATATATATATATATATATATATATATATATATATATATATATATATATATATATATATATATATATATATATATATATATATATATATACATATATATGTGTGGGAAAAAAATCACAAGACTATTTCATCTCTACAGGCCTGTTTCATGAGGGGTTTACCTCAATCCTCAGGAGATTTCTGAGGATTGAGGTAAACCCCTCATGAAACAGGCCTGTAGATATATATATATATATATATATATATATATATATATATATATATATATATATATATATATATATATATATATATATATATAAATTCTGTTTATTTGTTACTGACTGTGGCAGGACACCTCTGCCTCTGTTTCACTTTATGTTGCTGGTAAATAATACGGTTGTAGTAGTAGGCTAAAGTGAAATTATTTAGTATGCACTAATTAAAGGGGCAGAGCTTTAAGAGACATTTTAGCTTTTATATTTTATAAGATATATTTTTTGTAAGAACCACAATTAATAAATATATTTCAGTGAATAACTTATAGTTCAAATCTGTATATAAATATGTACATAAAGTGTTGTAATTATATTGTAAAATGGATGGATGGATGTTTAAAACAAAAACTGTTATTCTTAATTAGTAAGTATACATTTTTTTAGCCTTTTTAGAGAAAATCATATCATTGTAGTAAATTATGCAAATTACTCAATGATGTTATGTTGACCACGCCCATAGCCACGCCCCCACCGCCACAGGTATCTTGGCAGTTTATAGGAAACACTGTAGTAGTAGTAGTAGTAGTAGTAGTAGTAGTAGTAGTAGTAGTAGTACCTGATTGACTATTCGACAGAGTTCCCCGATCTTCCTCACTACCAAATGGTGCAGTTTTAAATATTCGGGCAGCTCCTGCTGGTCTTCCCTGGTCTCCATCTCTTTGGCGCTGGGCTCCTTTTCTTCACTGAGACTCCTTCGGATGAACCCACACGACAAAACATCGAAGCCAAGCGCACAAAACCTTCTGAGAACTTAACGACAATCGACTGGCGGCATGTTCGCTTCCTGAGGCTTCTCTGACCTGGAGTGGGAGTAGACCTTGACTCGGTCTTGGTGGATCTTCACGATGAGCCAGAAGTCCGGCATCAGATGCGTGCGACTCTCCTGGTCGTCCAGGGTGGGACTCTCGCACTCGGAGTCACTGCTGCCCCCATCGTAGCCTGTAAGGGGCGCGATGTTACATCCAGCAAAGCAGTGAGAGGAGCACCACAGGGTTTAGACGTCCGTTTATTGTCATTCAAATTTCAACTTTACAGTACAAATAACGAAATTTCGTTGCATTAGCTCATGGTAGTGCAGGATAAAAGAGCAATACGGTGCAGATATAAATAAATAGATTACTGTACAGATAAATATATTGCACTTATTGTCAGAATAATTGTATCTAAGTTATCACACAACTTTGTGTTTCAATGAGTTCCCGGCGAGCAGACAAAAGCGGTCTTTGATCTTGCCAATCAAAAGTAAAACTCCACTGTGTAGGATGGGAAGCGACATGAAGGTGTCGGTTTCTTTGCTGTATTGTAATCCACAGGAAGCAGGACCCGACCCCCCTCCAGGCACCTTTTCTTTGAACCGTTTTGTAACCAAAGGCGACGGCCGTTTACGACCCCTCGTCCCTTTAGAAACAGCTGTTGCCATGTAATCAGGGAAAGTCCGAATAAAAGAGGAGGCGTACAATCTTTCGTCAGAGTGTGGTGGGACACCGTGCAAGGGTGCAGGGCTACGCGTTTCTCTTCATTGGGCCAAATTGAATTCTGTCTCTGTTTAATTCCTTGCTTCTTGTCTTGTTTAATAGATGTCATCAGTGTTTGAACCTGGCACTTATGCATATGCATCCACGTTTATGGATGTATGTTATATTGCCTTTATATTCCAGCCAGTTTACTGCAAAGCCCTACGTATTTACCCTAAATTCCCCACTATAAGCCGCTACTTTTTTTCCTACGCATGGAACCCTGCAGCTAATTTATGGATGTTTCTGCGCTGATGGCCATAAAGCAAATTAGTTTTCATGAAACACACACAAAGACACTTCAATTTGACTCATTTGGACTTTTGGCTGTTTTCCCGTGTGTAGTGTTTTACTTCTTGTCTTGCGCTCCTGTTTTGGTGGCTTTTTCTCTTTTTTTGGTATTTTCCTGTAGCAGTTTCATGTCTTCCTTTGAGCGATATTTCCCGCATCTACTTTGTTTTAGCAATCAAGAATATTTCAGTTGTATTTATCCTTCTTTGTGGGGACATTGTTGATTGTCATTTCATGTTCCGATGTACATTGTCTTCGTGTCTTTGCTCCACAGTAAGTCTTTTCTGTCATCCAGCATTCTGTTTTTGTTTACTTTGTAGTCGGTTCAGTTTTACCTACTTGAGTTCAAGTCCGCTGTTTTCCTGTGTGTAGTGTTTTACTTCTTGTCTTGCGCTCCTGTTTTGGTGGCTTTTTCTCTTCTTTTGGTATTTTCCTGTAGCAGTTTCATGTCTTCCTTTGAGCGATTATCCCCGCATCTACTTTGTTTTAGCAATCAAGAATATTTCAGTTGTTTTTATCCTTCTTTGTGGGGACATTGTTGATTGTCATGTCATGTTCGGATGTACATTGTCTTTGCTCCACAGTAAGTCTTTGCTGTCGTCCAGCATTCTGTTTTTCTTTACTTTGTAGCCAGTTCAGTTTGAGTTTGGTTCTGCATAGCCTTCCCTAAGCTTCAATGCCTTTTCTTAGGGGCACTCACCTTTTGTTTATTTTTGGTTTAAGCATTAGACACCTTTTTACCTGCACTCTGCCTCACGCTGTTTCCGGTATCTACAAAGCAAATAGCTACCTGCTGCCACCTACTGATATGGAAGAGTATTACATGGTTACTCTGCCGAGCTCTAGACAGCACCGACACTCAACAACAACACATCATTTGCAGACTATAATTACTGCTTTGCAAAAAATATTTTTAACCCAAATAGGTGAAATTAGGTAATCTCCCACGGCACACCAGACTGTATCTCACGGCACTGGTTGAAAAAAACTGAATTAAGGTATGTAAATAAACATTTACAAAATCTTTCTGTGTAAATAACTAATTTCACAACGTATATATCTGTGGCTTATGTATGGAAAAATTATTTTTTTCCAAAATGTAGTAGGTACAGTTATACGAGTACATAGTCCGGAAAATATGGTAAGTATTATTGAAAACCTTTGTAGCCTACCTCCCCCCGATTTTGTCTACTCTCCATTTTTCATTCATTCAATAGTTGGTGACTTTGCACTCACCCTGCATGTCGGAGTCCAAACTTCCTTGGCTGGAAACAACACTCTGGACTCGACAGGGCCGGAGCTTGCCGCAGCCTGAGAAAAAACAATTACACCTTACTGTCAGACTCCCCACCTCAGCGGGAGGACGGGAATAAATCAACGCTCTGGCGGATCGTGCCCTCACTCTCGCCTGTCTGGAAATGAGCGCCTCGCTGCGCTAAAGCAGGAGCGCAGGGCTCAGCAGGAAGCGGTTTGTCTACATCGCGCCCTTCCTGATACTGCCGCCGCGCTAATTCACGCCAATACGACCAATACTCGCGAATTAGGCGCGGCCTTGGGACTTTGTCCAAAGCCCGCAACTAGGGTTGTACGGTCTACCAGTACTAGTATAGCACTGAGATACTAATGAATCATATTCTGTACTATACCAACTCTAAAAAGTACCAGTCCCTGCCCACCCTATTTTTTTTTACGGGCATTAAAGCGTGTCGTCCCGTCGTGACATTGCTGGTTTTACGACGAGCAGAGGAGCATGTTCGGCAGTGCACGCTCACAGAGTACTTACAAGCAGACACAGTGTGTAGACAGAAAAGGGAGAATGGACGCATTTTGGTGTAAAAAGTAAAGATAAAGGCGAAGTTCTAACACTGAAACACCCTCAGGAAGAGGTGCTTTAAGACATGGCTAGCTAGTTAGCGGCTAACATCCACCCACAGTGTTTTAGCTACTTTTAAATCACTAATCCTGGCCTCCATGGCGACGAATAATTACGAAACATTATCACTGGAGGCAGGGCCGGCCCGTGGCATAGGCCGTATAGGCAAATGCTAAGGGCGCCGTCCATCAGGGGGCGCCACGCCGGTGCCACAAATGTTGAAGAAAAAAAAAAAAAGAAAAAAAAAAAGTTGTTACTATTATTTCTAAATACAAAAAATAATCCCACGTTAATTAAAATGCAAAGTAAAGCCTATTTAATAGAAATATTATTAGTTACAACATTACGCGCCCCCCCCCTGCACGGTGCACTTTTTGGACGTCACCACATCAAAAAATCAACACAAGATGTCAAAACGGCCAAAACTGTCAGGTGCCCAGGGAAGAAAAAAAGAGAAAAGAAGAGGAGGAGAAACGAGAAAAAGACAGGAGGTAGCAGGGAGGTAACGTTAGCCTACATGAAATGATTTGTCTGTTACAGAATGTGATAGTAACCTGGCTTTTTAGCATTAAGCTAATGTTACATGATTCGGCAATTGCTAATCAATAAATAGCTAGTTCTGTTTTAACGTCGGGTTAATATTGTGGAAGGGGCTAAATTGTTATGGAAAATAATAATGTAACGTTAGGTAATTACAGTACTCCCACCTTACATTCCTCAGAGACATTTAAGCAGGTGTTTTTTGTTTACATTGTTATTGCCTTCTGGTTAGCTAATGTTTGCCCTGCAGGTAATAGTCACTTTTCCACCCCTTTATATATTAGGTATAGTTGTAAGCCTAGTTGTTAAAGTGCACATCATTAATGTTAATTAAGCAATATTACATGAGAGGGAATGCTGTTTTTTAATTTGCTACCTTTAAGTAAAAAAAAAGGTCAAAGACAAAGCTATTCGGTTTTTTTGTGAGTATATACACTTCACTGCCGATGTGGGGGGGGGTGCCACCTAAAATCTTGCCTAGGGCGCCAGATTGGTTAGGGCCGGGCCTGACTGGAGGACGAGGAATAGCTAAACATGCTTCACTACACACCGTAGGAGGATACAATAGCTCACTGCAAGCTAGCACTCCTGAATGTAAACAAACACCATGGGTGGATCTACACCTGACATCCACTGTAATGATACCAAGTACAGGAGGATATCTAGTCTTTTATCGTTTAAAAAAAAATTTATGTTATGTTTATAAATCAGTAAATACGTCCCTGGTTACACTTTTATGAGGGACATAAACCTTATGAGGGACAAACTGTAAAAAATTATTATTAATCTACTTGTTGATTTACTGTTAATATCTGCTTATTTTCTGTTTTAACATATTCTATCTACACTTCTGTTAAAATGTCACAAATCACTTATTCTTCTCTTATTTGATACTTTACATTAGTTTTGGATGATACCACACATTTAGGTATGGATCCGATACCAAGTAGTTACAGGATCATACATTGGTCATATTCAAAGTCCTCATTTACTGACTTTATAAACATAATATGATTTTTTTTAAAGAAGAAAAATTATTTTCTGACAGTAAAACTAAAAAATATCGATGTAATCATAGAAGTATCGACTAGATACGCTCTTGTACTTGGTATCATTACAGTGGATGTCAGGTGTAGATCCACCCATGGCGTTTGTTTACATTGTGACGCCGGTGAGCTATTGTATTCTCCTACGGTGTGTAGTGAAGCATGTTTAGCTATTCCTCGTCCTCCAGTGATAATGGTACTTGTAAGAAACTCACTTTGTCGCCATGGAGGCCAGGATTAGTTATTTAGAAGTAGCTAAAACACTAGCTAGCTAGCCATGTCTTAAAGCAGCTCTTCCTGAGGGTGTTTCAGAGTTATAACTTCACCTTTATCTTTACTTTTTACACCAAAATGCATCCATTCTCCCTTTTCTGTCTACACACTGTGTCTGCTTGTAAGTACTCTGTGTGTGTGCGCTGCCAAACATGCTCCTCTGCTCGTAAAACCAGCAATGTCATGACGTGACGACGACGGGGGGTTGGTTGACCGGTACTTTTTAGAGGCGGTATAGTACCGAATATGATTCATTAGTATCATGGTACTATACTGGTACCGTACAACCCTAAATGAAACAAGTGGAAACATGTGATGCGTGACATGGTATGGTATGAAGTGAACAGTAACGTGCAGAGGTATCAGCTGTGGTGTCACTCACTGTGAGAGACGGACTGCACCGACTCGGCCAGGCTGACGCTGGAGGGGGTCTTGGTCGGAGAGGTCGCCTCGGGGCAGCGCTCGTTCAGGAGCAGGACGTTGTTGGACTGACATTTGTCTGCCGCCGGGCCGTTGTTGTCGGCGTCCGCCTTCGAGGGGCCGTCCTTCTCGCCAAGCTCCGCAGTCGGATCCTGCAGGTGCGACACGTTGGCCTCGCCTTTTCAGTTCTTTGCAGTTTGACAGTGAACCGCCAGCCAGTAACGTGGCACATTAAGAGTCCCTGACCTCCTCGTCTTCCCCTTCGGCCGCCAAGGCGGACTCCTCCTGGGGCGGCACGCCGTTGGAGGCGGCCTGCTTCAGGGGGGCGGCGGCGCTCTCGGTCAGCCTCTCATCGGCGTGGATCCTCTGAGGGTGCAGCCGGCTCAGAGACACGTAGTAGAAGCTGTCCTGTTCACTGTTGAGCACGTAGCCCGAGAGCGGCATCCGACGGAACTCCTGCAAGGTTACACAGGTTACAACAGGGGGTGTCCAAACTACAGGTGAATTCATCTGAAATACCAGGCAAATTCATCTTAAATACCAGGCAAATTCATCTTAAATACCAGGCACATTCATCTTAAATACCAGGCACATTCATCTTAAATACCAGGCACATTCATCTTAAATACCAGGTAAATTCATCTTAAATACCAGGTAAATTAATCTTAAAAACCAGGCAAATTCATCTTAAATACCAGGCAAATTAATCTTAAATACCAGACAAATTCATCTTAAATACCAGGCACATTCATCTTAAATACCAGGCAAATTAATCTTAAATACCAGACAAATTCATCTTAAATACCAGGCACATTCATCTTAAATACCAGGCAAATTCATCTTAAATACCAGGCAAATTCATCTAAAATACCAGGCAAATTCATCTTAAATACCAGGTAAATTCATCTTAAATACCAGGTAAATTCATCTTAAAAACCAGGCAAATTCATCTTAAATACCAGGCAAATTCATCTAAAATACCAGGTAAATTAATCTTAAATATCAGGTAAATTCATCTTCAATACCAGGCAAATTCATCTTCAATACCAGGCAAATTCATCTTAAATAACAGGCAAATTCATCTTAAATACCAGGCAAATTCATCTAAAATACCAGGTAAATTAATCTTAAATATCAGGTAAATTCATCTTCAATACCAGGCAAATTCATCTTTAATACCAGGCAAATTCATCTTAAATACCAGGCAAATTCATCTTAAATACCAGGCAAATTCATCTTAAATACCAGGCAAATTCATCTTTAATACCAGGCAAATTCATCTTCAATACCAGGCAAATTCATGTTAAATACCAGGCAAATTCATCTTAAATACCAGGTAAATTCATCTTAAATACCAGGTAAATTAATCTTAAATACCAGGCAAATTCATCTTAAATAACAGGCAAATTCATCTTAAATACCAGGCAAATTCATCTAAAATACCAGGTAAATTCATCTTCAATATCAGGTAAATTCATCTTCAATACCAGGCAAATTCATCTTTAATACCAGGCAAATTCATCTGAAATACCAGGCAAATTCATCTTAAATACCAGGCAAATTCATCTTAAATACCAGGCAAATTCATCTTAAATACCAGGCAAATTCATCTTAAATAGCAGGCAAATTCATCTAAATACCAGGCAAATTCATCTTAAATACCAGGCAAATTCATCTTTAATACCAGAAAAATTCATCTAAAATACCAGGCTAATTCATCTTCAATACCAGGCAAATTCATCTTAAATACCAGACAAATTCATCTTAAATACCAGACAAATTCATCTTAAATACCAGGCAAATTCATCTTAAATACCAGGCAAATTCATCTTAAATAGCAGGCAAATTCATCTTAAATACCAGGCAAATTCATCTTAAATACCAGGCAAATTCATCTTAAATACCAGGCAAATTCATCTTAAATACCAGGCAAATTCATCTTAAATACCAGGTAAATTCATCTTCAATACCAGGCAAATTCATCTTAAATACCAGGGAAATTCATCTTCAATACCAGGCAAATTCATCTTAAATACCAGGGAAATTCATCTTTAATACCAGGCAAATCTACAATGTAAATAGTCATGAAAATAAAGATTGAATGAGAAGGTGTGTCCAAACTTTTGGCCTGTACTGTACATAAATACATACATAACTACATACGAACACACTTAGTTACTTTACATGCAGTCGACTTTCGGCCCCCGGCCAATTTTTTTAGCCCAATGCGGCCCCCAAGTCAGGAAGTGTGGACACCTCTGAGTTACAGGATGACAGTGAAGTCTAAGGTGGACTGACACCTCTGAGTTACAGGATGACAGTGAAGTCTAAGGTGGACTGACACCTCTGAGTTAGAGGATGACAGTGAAGTCTAAGGTGGACTGACACCTCTGAGTTACAGGATGACAGTGAAGTCTAAGGTGGACTGACACCTCTGAGTTACAAGATGACAGTGAAGTCTAAGGTGGACTGACACCTCTGAGTTACAGGATGACAGTGAAGTCTAAGGTGGACTGACACCTCTGAGTTACAAGATGACAGTGAAGTCTAAGGTGGACTGACACCTCTGAGTTACAGGATGACAGTGAAGTCTAAGGTGGACTGACACCTCTGAGTTACAGGATGACAGTGGAGTCTAAGGTGAACTGACACCTCTGAGTTACAGGATGACAGTGAAGTCTAAGGTGGACTGACACCTCTGAGTTACAGGATGACAGTGAAGTCTAAGGTGGACTGACACCTCTGAGTTACAGGATGACAGTGAAGTCTAAGGTGGACTGACACCTCTGAGTTACAAGATGACAGTGAAGTCTAAGGTGGACTGACACCCCTGAGTTACAGGATGACAGTGAAGTCTAAGGTGGACTGACACCTCTGAGTTACAGGATGACAGTGAAGTCTAAGGTGGACTGACACCTCTGAGTTACAGGATGACAGTGAAGTCTAAGGTGGACTGACACCTCTGAGTTACAGGATGACAGTGAAGTCTAAGGTGGACTGACACCTCTGAGTTACAGGATGACAGTGAAGTCTAAGGTGGACTGACACCTCTGAGTTACAGGATGACAGTGAAGTCTAAGGTGGACTGACACCTCTGAGTTACAGGATGACAGTGAAGTCTAAGGTGGACTGACACCCCTGAGTTACAGGATGACAGTGAAGTCTAAGGTGGACTGACACCTCTGAGTTACAGGATGACAGTGAAGTCTAAGGTGGACTGACACCTCTGAGTTACAGGATGACAGTGAAGTCTAAGGTGGACTGACACCTCTGAGTTACAGGATGACAGTGAAGTCTAAGGTGGACTGACACCCCTGAGTTACAGGATGACAGTGAAGTCTAAGGTGGACTGACACCCCTGAGTTACAGGATGACAGTGAAGTCCAAGGTGGACTGACACCCCTGAGTTACAGGATGACAGTGAAGTCTAAGGTGGACTGACACCCCTGAGTTACAGGATGACAGTGAAGTCTAAGGTGGACTGACACCTCTGAGTTACAGGATGACAGTGAAGTCTAAGGTGGACTGACACCCCTGAGTTACAGGATGACAGTGAAGTCTAAGGTGGACTGACACCTCTGAGTTACAGGATGACAGTGAAGTCTAAGGTGGACTGACACCTCTGAGTTACAGGATGACAGTGAAGTCTAAGGTGGACTGACACCTCTGAGTTACAGGATGACAGTGAAGTCTAAGGTGGACTGACACCCCTGAGTTACAGGATGACAGTGAAGTCTAAGGTGGACTGACACCTCTGAGTTACAGGATGACAGTGAAGTCTAAGGTGGACTGACACCTCTGAGTTACAGGATGACAGTGAAGTCTAAGGTGGACTGACACCTCTGAGTTACAGGATGACAGTGAAGTCTAAGGTGGACTGACACCTCTGAGTTACAGGATGACAGTGAAGTCTAAGGTGGACTGACACCTCTGAGTTACAGGATGACAGTGAAGTCTAAGGTGGACTGACACCTCTTAGTTACAGGATGACAGTGAAGTCTAAGGTGGACTGACACCTCTGAGTTACAGGATGACAGTGAAGTCTAAGGTGGACTGACACCTCTGAGTTACAGGATGACAGTGAAGTCTAAGGTGGACTGACACCTCTGAGTTACAGGATGACAGTGAAGTCTAAGGTGGACTGACACCTCTGAGTTACAGGATGACAGTGAAGTCTAAGGTGGACTGACACCTCTGAGTTACAGGATGACAGTGATGTCTAAGGTGGACTGACACCTCTTAGTTACAGGATGACAGTGAAGTCTAAGGTGGACTGACACCTCTGAGTTACAGGATGACAGTGAAGTCTAAGGTGGACTGACACCTCTGAGTTACAGGATGACAGTGAAGTCTAAGGTGGACTGACACCTCTGAGTTACAGGATGACAGTGAAGTCTAAGGTGGACTGACACCTCTGAGTTACAGGATGACAGTGAAGTCTAAGGTGGACTGACACCTCTGAGTTACAGGATGACAGTGAAGTCTAAGGTGGACTGACACCCCTGAGTTACAGGATGACAGTGAAGTCTAAGGTGGACTGACACCTCTGAGTTACAGGATGACAGTGAAGTCTAAGGTGGACTGACACCTCTGAGTTACAGGATGACAGTGAAGTCTAAGGTGGACTGACACCTCTGAGTTACAGGATGACAGTGAAGTCTAAGGTGGACTGACACCTCTGAGTTACAGGATGACAGTGAAGTCTAAGGTGGACTGACACCTCTGAGTTACAGGATGACAGTGAAGTCTAAGGTGGACTGACACCTCTGAGTTACAGGATGACAGTGAAGTCTAAGGTGGACTGACACCTCTGAGTTACAGGATGACAGTGAAGTCTAAGGTGGACTGACACCTCTGAGTTACAGGATGACAGTGAAGTCTAAGGTGGACTGACACCCCTGAGTTACAGGATGACAGTGAAGTCTAAGGTGGACTGACACCTCTGAGTTACAGGATGACAGTGAAGTCTAAGGTGGACTGACACCTCTGAGTTACAGGATGACAGTGAAGTCTAAGGTGGACTGACACCTCTGAGTTACAGGATGACAGTGAAGTCTAAGGTGGACTGACACCTCTGAGTTACAGGATGACAGTGAAGTCTAAGGTGGACTGACACCTCTGAGTTACAGGATGACAGTGAAGTCTAAGGTGGACTGACACCTCTTAGTTACAGGATGACAGTGAAGTCTAAGGTGGACTGACACCTCTGAGTTACAGGATGACAGTGAAGTCTAAGGTGGACTGACACCTCTGAGTTACAGGATGACAGTGAAGTCTAAGGTGGACTGACACCTCTGAGTTACAGGATGACAGTGAAGTCTAAGGTGGACTGACACCTCTGAGTTACAGGATGACAGTGAAGTCTAAGGTGGACTGACACCTCTGAGTTACAGGATGACAGTGAAGTCTAAGGTGGACTGACACCCCTGAGTTACAGGATGACAGTGAAGTCTAAGGTGGACTGACACCTCTGAGTTACAGGATGACAGTGAAGTCTAAGGTGGACTGACACCTCTGAGTTACAAGATGACAGTGAAGTCTAAGGTGGACTGACACCTCTGAGTTACAGGATGACAGTGAAGTCTAAGGTGGACTGACACCTCTGAGTTACAGGATGACAGTGAAGTCTAAGGTGGACTGACACCTCTGAGTTACAGGATGACAGTGAAGTCTAAGGTGGACTGACACCTCTGAGTTACAGGATGACAGTGAAGTCTAAGGTGGACTGACACCTCTGAGTTACAGGATGACAGTGAAGTCTAAGGTGGACTGACACCTCTGAGTTACAGGATGACAGTGAAGTCTAAGGTGGACTGACACCTCTGAGTTACAGGATGACAGTGAAGTCTAAGGTGGACTGACACCTCTGAGTTACAGGATGACAGTGAAGTCTAAGGTGGACTGACACCTCTGAGTTACAGGATGACAGTGAAGTCTAAGGTGGACTGACACCTCTGAGTTACAGGATGACAGTGAAGTCTAAGGTGGACTGACACCTCTGAGTTACAGGATGACAGTGAAGTCTAAGGTGGACTGACACCTCTGAGTTACAGGATGACAGTGAAGTCTAAGGTGGACTGACACCTCTGAGTTACAGGATGACAGTGAAGTCTAAGGTGGACTGACACCTCTGAGTTACAGGATGACAGTGAAGTCTAAGGTGGACTGACACCTCTGAGTTACAGGATGACAGTGATGTCTAAGGTGGACTGACACCTCTTAGTTACAGGATGACAGTGAAGTCTAAGGTGGACTGACACCTCTGAGTTACAGGATGACAGTGAAGTCTAAGGTGGACTGACACCTCTGAGTTACAGGATGACAGTGAAGTCTAAGGTGGACTGACACCTCTGAGTTACAGGATGACAGTGAAGTCTAAGGTGGACTGACACCTCTGAGTTACAGGATGACAGTGAAGTCTAAGGTGGACTGACACCTCTGAGTTACAGGATGACAGTGAAGTCTAAGGTGGACTGACACCCCTGAGTTACAGGATGACAGTGAAGTCTAAGGTGGACTGACACCTCTGAGTTACAGGATGACAGTGAAGTCTAAGGTGGACTGACACCTCTGAGTTACAGGATGACAGTGAAGTCTAAGGTGGACTGACACCTCTGAGTTACAGGATGACAGTGAAGTCTAAGGTGGACTGACACCTCTGAGTTACAGGATGACAGTGAAGTCTAAGGTGGACTGACACCTCTGAGTTACAGGATGACAGTGAAGTCTAAGGTGGACTGACACCTCTGAGTTACAGGATGACAGTGAAGTCTAAGGTGGACTGACACCTCTGAGTTACAGGATGACAGTGAAGTCTAAGGTGGACTGACACCCCTGAGTTACAGGATGACAGTGAAGTCTAAGGTGGACTGACACCTCTGAGTTACAGGATGACAGTGAAGTCTAAGGTGGACTGACACCTCTGAGTTACAGGATGACAGTGAAGTCTAAGGTGGACTGACACCTCTGAGTTACAGGATGACAGTGAAGTCTAAGGTGGACTGACACCTCTGAGTTACAGGATGACAGTGAAGTCTAAGGTGGACTGACACCTCTGAGTTACAAGATGACAGTGAAGTCTAAGGTGGACTGACACCTCTGAGTTACAGGATGACAGTGAAGTCTAAGGTGGACTGACACCTCTGAGTTACAGGATGACAGTGAAGTCTAAGGTGGACTGACACCTCTGAGTTACAGGATGACAGTGAAGTCTAAGGTGGACTGACACCTCTGAGTTACAGGATGACAGTGAAGTCTAAGGTGGACTGACACCTCTGAGTTACAGGATGACAGTGAAGTCTAAGGTGGACTGACACCTCTGAGTTACAGGATGACAGTGAAGTCTAAGGTGGACTGACACCTCTGAGTTACAGGATGACAGTGAAGTCTAAGGTGGACTGACACCCCTGAGTTACAGGATGACAGTGAAGTCTAAGGTGGACTGACACCTCTGAGTTACAGGATGACAGTGAAGTCTAAGGTGGACTGACACCTCTGAGTTACAAGATGACAGTGAAGTCTAAGGTGGACTGACACCTCTGAGTTACAGGATGACAGTGAAGTCTAAGGTGGACTGACACCTCTGAGTTACAAGATGACAGTGAAGTCTAAGGTGGACTGACACCTCTGAGTTACAGGATGACAGTGAAGTCTAAGGTGGACTGACACCTCTGAGTTACAGGATGACAGTGAAGTCTAAGGTGGACTGACACCTCTGAGTTACAGGATGACAGTGAAGTCTAAGGTGGACTGACACCTCTGAGTTACAGGATGACAGTGAAGTCTAAGGTGGACTGACACCTCTGAGTTACAGGATGACAGTGAAGTCTAAGGTGGACTGACACCTCTGAGTTACAGGATGACAGTGAAGTCTAAGGTGGACTGACACCTCTGAGTTACAGGATGACAGTGAAGTCTAAGGTGGACTGACACCTCTGAGTTACAGGATGACAGTGAAGTCTAAGGTGGACTGACACCTCTGAGTTACAGGATGACAGTGAAGTCTAAGGTGGACTGACACCTCTGAGTTACAGGATGACAGTGAAGTCTAAGGTGGACTGACACCTCTGAGTTACAGGATGACAGTGAAGTCTAAGGTGGACTGACACCTCTGAGTTACAGGATGACAGTGAAGTCTAAGGTGGACTGACACCTCTGAGTTACAGGATGACAGTGAAGTCTAAGGTGGACTGACACCTCTGAGTTACAAGATGACAGTGAAGTCTAAGGTGGACTGACACCTCTGAGTTACAGGATGACAGTGAAGTCTAAGGTGGACTGACACCTCTGAGTTACAAGATGACAGTGAAGTCTAAGGTGGACTGACACCTCTGAGTTACAGGATGACAGTGAAGTCTAAGGTGGACTGACACCTCTGAGTTACAGGATGACAGTGAAGTCTAAGGTGGACTGACACCTCTGAGTTACAGGATGACAGTGAAGTCTAAGGTGGACTGACACCTCTGAGTTACAGGATGACAGTGAAGTCTAAGGTGGACTGACACCTCTGAGTTACAGGATGACAGTGAAGTCTAAGGTGGACTGACACCTCTGAGTTACAGGATGACAGTGAAGTCTAAGGTGGACTGACACCTCTGAGTTACAGGATGACAGTGAAGTCTAAGGTGGACTGACACCTCTGAGTTACAGGATGACAGTGAAGTCTAAGGTGGACTGACACCTCTGAGTTACAGGATGACAGTGAAGTCTAAGGTGGACTGACACCTCTGAGTTACAGGATGACAGTGAAGTCTAAGGTGGACTGACACCTCTGAGTTACAGGATGACAGTGAAGTCTAAGGTGGACTGACACCTCTGAGTTACAGGATGACAGTGAAGTCTAAGGTGGACTGACACCTCTGAGTTACAGGATGACAGTGAAGTCTAAGGTGGACTGACACCTCTGAGTTACAGGATGACAGTGAAGGAAAAAGTCTTTCAAAGAACTTGCCTCTTTAAACTTGTCCAGCGACTGCTCCGGCCGGAAGACAAACTGAAGGGGGACATCTTCACCGTGACAGTGAGGGCGGCCCACTGACATCACCACGTGCTCCGCCACTTTGTGCAGCGTGGCCAGGCTGATGGTGCGAGAGCGACGCAGGGAGGACACGATCTCATCCTCCAGCAGCCAACGGATCTGACAGACGGGAAACGTTAGCGACATTTTGGCTCACGGCAAACGACAAGACATCTTAGTGCAGGTGTGCCCGTTAGGTGGATGGTGGAGGGTGTGTCAGTCCATGGTGGAGGGTGTGTCAGTGGAGGGTGGAGGGTGTGTCAGTCCATGGTGGAGGGTGTGTCAGTGGAGGGTGGAGGGTGTGTCAGTCCATGGTGGAGGGTGTGTCAGTGGAGGGTGGAGGGTGTGTCAGTCCATGGTGGAGGGTGTGTCAGTCCATGGTGGAGGGTGTGTCAGTGGAGGGTGTGTCAGTCCATGGTGGAGGGTGTGTCAGTGGAGGGTGTGTCAATCCATGGTGGAGGGTGTGTCAGTGGAGGGTGGAGGGTGTGTCAGTGGATGGTGGAGGGTGTGTCAGTGGCTGGTGGAGGGTGTGTCAGTGGAGGGTGGAGGGTGTGTCAGTCTATGGTGGAGGGTGTGTCAGTGGAGGGTGGAGGGTGTGTCAGTCCATGGTGGAGGGTGTGTCAGTGGAGGGTGGAGGGTGTGTCAGTGGATGGTGGAGGGTGTGTCAGTGGATGGTGGAGGGTGTGTCAGTAGAGGGTGTGTCAGTGGATGGTGGAGGGTGTGTCAGTGGATGGTGGAGGGTGTGTCAGTGGAGGGTGGAGGGTGTGTCAGTGGAGGGTGGAGGGTGTGTCAGTGGATGGTGGAGGGTGTGTCAGTGGAGGGTGGAGGGTGTGTCAGTGGATGGTGGAGGGTGTGTCAGTAGAGGGTGTGTCAGTGGATGGTGGAGGGTGTGTCAGTGGATGGTGAAGGGTGTGTCAGTGGACGTGGATGGTGGAGGGTGTGTCAGTGGAGGGTGTGTCAGTGGATGGTGGAGGGTGTGTCAGTCCATGGTGGAGGGTGTGTCAGTGGAGGGTGGAGGGTGTGTCAGTCCATGGTGGAGGGTGTGTCAGTGGAGGATGGAGGGTGTGTCAGTCCATGGTGGAGGGTGTGTCAGTGGAGGGTGGAGGGTGTGTCAGTGGAGGGTGGAGGGTGTGTCAGTAGAGGGTGTGTCAGTGGATGGTGGAGGGTGTGTCAGTAGAGGGTGTGTCAGTGGATGGTGGAGGGTGTGTCAGTGGATGGTGAAGGGTGTGTCAGTGGATGGTGGAGGGTGTGTCAGTGGAGGGTGTGTCAGTGGATGGTGGAGGGTGTGTCAGTAGAGGGTGTGTCAGTGGATGGTGGAGGGTGTGTCAGTCCATGGTGGAGGGTGTGTCAGTGGAGGGTGTGTCAGTGGAGGGTGGAGGGTGTGTCAGTGGAGGGTGGAGGGTGTGTCAGTCCATGGTGGAGGGTGTGTCAGTGGAGGGTGTGTCAGTCCATGGTGGAGGGTGTGTCAGTGGAGGGTGGAGGGTGTGTCAGTCCATGGTGGAGGGTGTGTCAGTGGAGGGTGGAGGGTGTGTCAGTGGATGGCGGAGGGTGTGTCAGTGGATGGTGGAGGGTGTGTCAGTCCATGGTGGAGGGTGTGTCAGTGGAGGGTGGAGGGTGTGTCAGTCCATGGTGGAGGGTGTGTCAGTGGAGGGTGGAGGGTGTGTCAGTCCATGGTGGAGGGTGTGTCAGTCCATGGTGGAGGGTGTGTCAGTGGAGGGTGGAGGGTGTGTCAGTGGATGGTGGAGGGTGTGTCAGTAGAGGGTGTGTCAGTGGATGGTGGAGGGTGTGTCAGTGGATGGTGAAGGGTGTGTCAGTGGATGGTGGAGGGTGTGTCAGTGGAGGGTGTGTCAGTGGATGGTGGAGGGTGTGTCAGTGGATGGTGGAGGGTGTGTCAGTCCATGTTGGAGGGTGTGTCAGTGGAGGGTGTGTCAGTCCATGGTGGAGGGTGTGTCAGTGGAGGGTGGAGGGTGTGTCAGTCCATGGTGGAGGGTGTGTCAGTGGAGGGTGGAGGGTGTGTCAGTCCATGGTGGAGGGTGTGTCAGTGGAGGGTGGAGGGTGTGTCAGTCCATGGTGGAGGGTGTGTCAGTGGAGGGTGGAGGGTGTGTCAGTGGAGGGTGGAGGGTGTGTCAGTGGAGGGTGTGTCAGTGGAGGGTGTGTCAGTGGAGGGTGTGTCAGTCCATCGCCAGACAGGTGTTAAAAAAATAGACCTAAACATGATGGATCATCAATCTTAACTATGACATGACTTTGGTCACTTGATTGACAGTCACGGCACCCGAGGGTCTTGTGAGATGACGCTGGCTGCTGCCACATCATTATTAAGAAAAAACGACCGACAGGAAGGCGAGAAACACGTTTTATTTCAACAGACTCTCGCGATTAAAAATGGCACAACTATGTACACCGTGGTTTCTCAGTCCTGATCAAAGTGACTATGTGTCGCAAATCCTCGTTGACAGAAATGTTGACATTTAATATTTATTCTACTCATTTTTACAACGTTGGAAAACATTAGAAAAGCTAGTAAAGGGGAGATAACTCCTGGGAATGACTGCCTTAGAATGGCCAAAGGTATAGTCGTGTGTGTCCAAGTTAAAGGATGTTTTCTTCTAATAAATTTACTACAATCTTTTGTAAACTGGGTAATGTTTGCTGTGGTCTGGAACAATATGGAACACAAACAACTATCAGAAATGCAGCCAAGTAATCTTCACCAAGACGTGACTTTGGTCACTTGATTGACATTCACGGCACCCGAGGGTCTTGTGAGATGACGCTGGCTGCTGCCACATCATTATTAAGAAAAAACGACCGACAGGAAGACGAGAAACACTTTTTATTTATTGCGATTAAAAATGGCACAACTATGTACACCGTGGTTTTTCAGTCCTGATCAAAGTGACTATGTGTCGCAGGCCGACGCAAATCCTCGTTGATATTTAATATTTATTCTACACATTTTTACAACGTTGGAAAACATTAGTAAAACTAGTAAAGGGGGGATAACTCCTGGGAATGACTGCCTTAGAATGGCCAAAGGTGTAGCCGTGTGTGTCCAAGTTAAAGGATGTTTTCTTCTAATGACTTTACTACAATCTTTGTGAACTGGGTAATGTTTGCTGTGGTCTGGAACAATATGGAACACAAACAACTATCAGAAATGCAGCCAATTCATCTTCACCAAGACGTCACTTTGGTCACTTGATTGACATTTACGGCACCCAAGGGTCTTGTGAGGTGACACTGGCTGCTGCCAGATCATTGTTAAGAAAAAACGACCGACAGGAAGGCCAGAAACACTGATTATTTCGACCGTACCTGCCGTCAAAAGCCTAAAGTTGCTGTCTTCACAATAAAAGCGCTGCTTCATCTTGCCTGCGCCGACAAAATAAGAGTCTCAGAAAGCTAGCGCACATAATCTAGCAAATTAACGTCTCTTTTATAAATAAATCAATATAAATGATACATATAAATGAGGTAGATCCCCTCCACTTGGTACATTGAAAAGTAGCTCGCCTGCAGAAAAAGTTTGGGCACCCCCTGTCTTAGTGGCTATTTCTCTTCCGTGACGGGGCTGTGTTATCATGGGCCTCTGGCGGCCTCTGCAGGCGGAGGTGCCGTATTGCATGCGAGGACACTCACCTCGTCCATTGTGGCCTCGATTGCGTGCTTGTGAGGAAGCGGCAGCTTGGCTAAAGGTTCACCACAGACCCTGACAGACAACGACAAGCAACATTGTATTCATCAAATGGACTAAAAACAACAAATGTAGGTCTTTTACATTTTAATGCTATAGAACTGGTTACTCAGGTTCAAAATGCATGCCTCACTATAGGCAGGAGGACTAGAGTTTGGTTTATTTATTGATATAACATTTAAAAACAAGCCCAGTTGGCCAAAGTGCTGCATAGACATAAAGAAAAGGGGCACATAGTGTCACATTTACATTGTAACACAGAAGGATGAATGAAACACAATAGTAAAATATACCTGAACAGAAGTGCAGAATATGTCACTTAAAATGTACAAACCCCGTTTCCATATGAGTTGGGAAATGGTGTTAGATGTAAATATAAACGGAATACAATGATTTGCAAATCCTTTTCAAGCCATATTCAGTTGAATATGCTACAAAGACAACATATATCATGTTCAAACTCATAAACTTTATTTTTTTTTTGCAAATAATCATTAAGTTTAGAATTTGATGGCATTAACACGTGACCAAGAAGTTGGGAAAGGTGGCAATAAATACTGATAAAGTTGAGGAATGCTCATCAAAGACTTATTTGGAACATCCCACAGGTGTGCAGGCTAATTGGGAACAGGTGGGTGCCATGATTGGGTATAAAAGTAGTCATTCACAAACAAGGATGGGGCGAGGGTCACCGCTTTGTCAACAAATGCCTGAGCAAATTGTTGAACAGTTTAAGAACAAAATTTCTCAAGCAGCTATTGCAAGGAATTTAGGGATTTCACCATCTGCGCTCCGTAATATCATCAAAGGGTTCAGAGAATGTGGAGAAATCACTGCACGTAAGCGGCTAAGCCCGTGACCTTCCATCCCTCAGGCGGTACTGCATCAACAAGCCACATCAGTGTGTAAAGGATATCACCACATGGGCTCAGGAACACTTCAGAAACCCACTGTCAGTAACTACACTTGGTCGCTACATCTGTAAGTGCAAGTTAAAACTCTCCTATGCAAAGCCAAAGTCATTTATCAACAACACCCGGAAACGCCGCCGGCTTCACTGGGCCCGAGCTCATCTAAGATGGACTGATGCAAAGTGGAAAAGTGTTCTGTGGTCTGACGAGTCCACATTTCACATTGTTTTTGGAAACTGTGGACCAAAGAGGAAAAGAACCATCCGGACTGTTCTAGGGTGAAAGTGTAAAAGTCAGCATGTGTGATGGTATGGGGGTGTATTAGTGGCCAAGACATGGGTAACTTACACATCTGTGAAGGCACCATTAATGCTGAAAGGTACATACAGCTTTTGGAGCAACATATGTTGCCATCCAAGCATGGACGCCCCTGCTTATTTCAGCAAGACACGTGTTACAACAGCGTGGCTTCGTAGTAAAAGAGTGCGGGTACTAGACTGGCCTGCCTGTAGTCCAGACATTGAAAATGTGTGAAGGCTAAAAGGGAGACTGTTGAACAACTTAAGCTGTACATCAAGCAAGAATGGGAAAGAATTCCACTTCAAAAATGTGTCTCCTCACTTCCCAAACCTTTACTGAGTGTTGTTAAAAGGAAAGGCTATGTAACACACTGGTAAAAATGCCTTTTTTGCATTGTGTTGCTGCCATTAAATTCTAAGTTCATGATTAATTGCAAAAAATAACAAAGTTTCTCAGTGTGAACATTAAAAATCTTGTCTTTGCAGTCTATTCAATTGAATATAAGTTGAAAAGGATTTGTTGTATTCTCTTTTTATTTAGCATTTACACAACGTGACAACTTCACTGCTTCTGTAGTTTGTACATGACACCTCCCGGCGATGTTAGACACGTAACACGGTGACACTCACAGGTCCATGTCGGCCCCCCTGAGGCCGTCCATCACGGCGGTCAGCTCCTCGTCGGACCGATAAGACGACGGCTGTCCCGGGGAGCGGTTCAGCGACACGCTGCTCTCCGAGGTGTACCTGCCCACGGGCACATGGCGGTCACGGCGACGTCAATTCAACCCGCCTCGCCTCACCTGTTGTGATGGAAGTCGGACATCACTTCGATCTCCAGGGGAAGGGTCAGGACGAAGATGTCCAAGGTGACCGACAGCTCGTTCAGGTCCACGGACTCTAAGGCCTCCACGTCGTCCAGGCAGGAAATGATCTCGCCTGGTGACACAATATCAAGGCTGTGTCTTAAATGGCACATTTATGTAATTGCAAAGGCTCGACTACACCGTGGTTTTTCAGTCCTGGTAAGCTGGTAGTAAGGGAGTCTTTGAAGATGATGATTTGCAAAACCAGCCCCCACCAAAAAAGTTGTGGCTAAAAGATCAATCTAACACAGGTGTCGGCACCCCAAAATGTTGAAAAAGGCCATATTGGACCAAAAAAATAAAAATAAAAAAACATCTATCTGGAGCCGCAAACATTTAAAGCCTTATGTAAGTGTTATAATGAAGACAACACATGATGTAAGTGTCTATATTAGCCTACTATCAAAATGACTTTAAAAGTCTTATATAAGTGTTATAATGAAGACAACACATGATGTAAGTGTCTATATTAGCCTACTATCAAAATGACTTTAAAAGTCTTATATAAGTGTTATAATGAAGACAACACATGATGTAAGTGTCTATATTAGCCTACTATCAAAATGACTTTAAAAGTCTTATATAAGTGTTATAATGAAGACAACACATGAAGTAAGTGTCTATATTAGCCTACTATCAAAATGACTTTAAAAGTCTTATATAAGTGTTATAATGAAGACAACACATGATGTGTCTATATTAGCCTACTATCAAAATGACTTTAAAAGTCTTATATAAGTGTTATAATGAAGACAACACATGATGTAAGTGTCCATATTAGCCTACTATCAAAATGACTTTAAAAGTCTTATATAAGTGTTATAATGAAGGCAACACACGATGTAAGTGTCTATATTAGCCTACTATCAAAATGACTTTAAAAGTCTTATATAAGTGTTATAATGAAGACAACACATGATGTAAGTGTCTATATTAGCCTACTATCAAAATGACTTCAAAAGTCTTATATAAGTGTTATAATGAAGACAACACATGATGTAAGTGTCTATATTAGCTATATTAGCCTACTATCAAAATGCCTTTAAAAGTCTTGTATAAGTGTTATAATGAAGACAACACATGATGTAAGTGTCTATATTAGCCTACTATCAAAATGACTTTAAAAGTCTTATATAAGTGTTATAATGCAGACAACACATGATGTAAGTGTCTATATTAGCCTACTATCAAAATGACTTTAAAAGTCTTATATGAGTGTTATAATGAAGGCAACACATTATGTAAGTGTCTATATTAGCCTACTATCAAAATGACTTTAAAAGTCTTATATAAGTGTTATAATGAAGACAACACATGATGTAAGTGTCTATATTAGCCTACTATCAAAATGACTTTAAAAAGTCTTATATAAGTGTCATAATGAAGGCAACACATGACGTAAGTGTCTATATTAGCTATATCAGCCTACTATCACAATGACTTTAAAAAGTCTTATATAAGTGTTATAATGAAGACAACACATTATGTAAGTGTCCATATTAGCCTACTATCAAAATGACTTTAAAAGTCTTATATAAGTGTTATAATGAAGACAACACATGATGTAAGTGTCTATATTAGCCTACTATCAAAATGACTTTAAAAGTCTTATATAAGTGTTATAATGAAGGCAACACCTGATGGAAGTGTCTATATTAGCCTACTATCAAAATGACTTTAAAAGTCTTATATAAGTGTTATAATGAAGACAACACATGATGTAAGTGTCTATATTAGCCTACTATCAAAATGACTTTAAAAGTCTTATATAAGTGTTATAATGAAGGCAACACATGATGTAAGTGTCTATATTAGCCTACTATCAAAATGACTTTAAAAGTCTTATATAAGTGTTATAATGAAGGCAACACATGATGTAAGTGTCTATATTAGCCTACTATCAAAATGACTTTAAAAGTCTTATATAAGTGTTATAATGAAGACAACACATGATGTAAGTGTCTATATTAGCCTACTATCAAAATGACTTTAAAAGTCCTAAATAAGTGTTATAATGAAGACAACACATGATGTAAGTGTCTATATTAGCCTACTATCAAAATGACTTTAAAAGTCCTAAATAAGTGTTATAATGAAGGCAACACATGATGTAAGTGTCTATATTAGCCTACTATCAAAATGACTTTAAAAGTCTTATATAAGTGTTATAATGAAGACAACACATGATGTAAGTGTCTATATTAGCTATATTAGCCTACTATCAAAATGACTTTAAAAGTCTTATATAAGTGTTATAATGAAGACAACACATGATGTAAGTGTCTATATTAGCCTACTATCAAAATGACTTTAAAAGTCCTAAATAAGTGTTATAATGAAGGCAACACATGATGTAAGTGTCTATATTAGCCTACTATCAAAATGACTTTAAAAGTCTTATATAAGTGTTATAATGAAGACAACACATGATGTAAGTGTCTATATTAGCCTACTATCAAAATGACTTTAAAAGTCTTATATAAGTGTTATAATGAAGACAACACATGATGTAAGTGTCTATATTAGCCTACTATCAAAATGACTTTAAAGGTCTTATATAAGTGTTATACTGAAGGCAACACATGATGGAAGTGTCTATATTAGCCTACTATCAAAATGACTTTAAAAGTCTTATATAAGTGTTATACTGAAGGCAACACATGATGGAAGTGTCTATATTAGCCTACTATCAAAATGACTTTAAAAGTCTTATATAAGTGTTATAATGAAGACAACACATTATGTAAGTGTCTATATTAGCCTACTATCAAAATGACTTTAAAAGTCTTATATAAGTGTTATAATGAAGACAACACATGACGGAAGTGTCTATATTAGCCTACTATCAAAATGACTTAAAAATGTCTTATACAGTATAAGTATGAGGTAAGAGTCTATATTAGCCTACTATCAAAATGACTATGTGTCGCAGGCTGACGCAAATCCTCGTTGACAGAAATGTTGAAGTGTAATATTTATTCTACACATTTTTACAACATTGGAAAACATTAGTAAAACTTTATATGTCGCCATGGAGACAAGGATTAGTGATTTAGAAGTAGCTAAAACACTGCCGACTGCAGTTTTTACACTAAAATGCGTCCATTCTCCCTTTTCTGTCTAAACACTGTGTCTGCTTGTAAGTACTCTGTGTGTGTGCGCTGCCGAACATGCTCCTCTGCTGGTAAAACCAGCAATGTCACCACGCGACGTCACGCCCGGGAACCGGTACTTTTCAAACAGAGTACACTCCCGTTTTTGATTCATGAGTACCACGATACTATACTAGTACCGGTATACCGTACAACCCTAAATCAATCAAGGCTTACCAAGGCAGGTGGGCAGTGTGCAAATGGGGGTGGAGCCATGGCAGCTCTTGGCGTTGACTGAGCAGGTGATGTGCAGGAAGAGCGGCGGCAGGTCAAACATCGGCCCCTCCGCCTCCAGCAGGGAGTCTCCGTCCAGGATGCTGAAGGAGTCCTGGTCCTGGTTGACGGTGTTGGAGTCAGAGCGGGACCGGCTCTCGGAGCCCGCGTGGGTCCTGGTGCCACGGTGGTCCTCGTACTCCACCACCAGGTCGTTGTCGCTCTCGGTCGTGACGCCGCCGCCGGATGTCATTTCTACAACCGGGCAATAGCGGACTGGCAACTTCAGAGGACTGTGGGAGACGCAGGGAGGAAGTAGAAGCGTTCCTCACCATCCTCTGTAGCTGGCTCCGCCTCCGACAGCAGATCCTCGCTGGGCCTCGCCTCCATTTCACCGTCCTCAGAGTCTTCCTGGAGGAGCAAAGTACAAACAATAGAAACACCAGTGCTGAGAGAAAGTGAACAGAAGTTGAAGCAGTCTCTGAAATTGTTGCCCTTCTCTCATGCTTTTGTCCACCTGGGTTGCGTCGCCTTAACAGGAATCGAAACTGAAAGTTAAATCCTTTTTCGCACTCTCTTATTATATTATGTTAGATCCACTATGGACTGGACTCTCACTATTATGTTAGATCCACTATGGACTGGACTCTCACTATTATGTTAGATCCACTATGGACTGGACTCTCACTATTATGTTAGATCCACTATGGACTGGACTCTCACACTATTATGTTAGATCCACTATGGACTGGACTCTCACTATTATGTTAGATCCACTATAGACTGGACTCTCACACTATTATGTTAGATCCACTATAGACTGGACTCTCACACTATTATGTTAGATCCACTATGGACTGGACTCTCACACTACTATGTTAGATCCACTATGGACTGGACTCTCACTATTATGTTGGATCCACTATGGACTGGACTCTCACACTATTATGTTAGATCCACTATGGACTGGACTCTCACACTATTATGTTGGATCCACTATGGACTGGACTCTCACACTATTATGTTAGATCCACTATGGACTGGACTCTCACACTATTATGTTAGATCCACTATGGACTGGACTCTCACACTATTATGTTAGATCCACTATGGACTGGACTCTCACTATTATGTTAGATCCACTATGGACTGGACTCTCACACTATTATGTTAGATCCACTATGGACTGGACTCTCACACTATTATGTTAGATCCACTATGGACTGGACTCTCACTATTATGTTAGATCCACTATGGACTGGACTCTCACTATTATGTTAGATCCACTATGGACTGGACTCTCACACTATTATGTTAGATCCACTATGGACTGGACTCTCACACTATTATGTTAGATCCACTATGGACTGGACTCTCACACTATTATGTTAGATCCACTATGGACTGGACTCTCACACTATTATGTTAGATCCACTATGGACTGGACTCTCACACTATTATGTTAGATCCACTATGGACTGGACTCTCACACTATTATGTTAGATCCACTATGGACTGGACTCTCACACTATTATGTTAGATCCACTATGGACTGAACTCTCACACTCTTATGTTAGATCCACTATGGACTGGACTCTCACACTATTATGTTAGATCCACTATGGACTGGACTCTCACACTATTATGTTAGATCCACTATGGACTGGACTCTCACAATATTATGTTAGATCCACTATGGACTGGACTCTCACACTATTATGTTAGATCCATTATGGACTGGACTCTCACTATTATGTTAGATCCACTATAGACTGGACTCTCACACTATTATGTTAGATCCACTATGGACTGGACTCTCACACTATTATGTTAGATCCACTATGGACTGGACTCTCACTATTATGTTGGATCCACTATGGACTGGACTCTCACACTATTATGTTAGATCCACTATGGACTGGACTCTCACTATTATGTTAGATCCACTATAGACTGGACTCTCACACTATTATGTTAGATCCACTATGGACTGGACTCTCACTATTATGTTGGATCCACTATGGACTGGACTCTCACACTATTATGTTAGATCCACTATGGACTGGACTCTCACACTATTATGTTAGATCCACTATGGACTGGACTCTCACACTATTATGTTAGATCCACTATGGACTGGACTCTCACACTATTATGTTAGATCCACTATGGACTGGACTCTCACTATTATGTTAGATCCACTATGGACTGGACTCTCACTATTATGTTAGATCCACTATGGACTGGACTCTCACACTATTATGTTAGATCCACTATGGACTGGACTCTCACCATTATGTTAGATCCACTATGGACTGGACTCTCACACTATTATGTTAGATCCACTATGGACTGGACTCTCACTATTATGTTAGATCCACTATGGACTGGACTCTCACTATTATGTTAGATCCACTATGGACTGGACTCTCACACTATTATGTTAGATCCACTATGGACTGGACTCTCACACTATTATGTTAGATCCACTATGGACTGGACTCTCACACTATTATGTTAGATCCACTATGGACTGGACTCTCACACTATTATGTTAGATCCACTATGGACTGGACTCTCACACTATTATGTTAGATCCACTATGGACTGGACTCTCACACTATTATGTTAGATCCACTATGGACTGAACTCTCACACTCTTATGTTAGATCCACTATGGACTGGACTCTCACACTATTATGTTAGATCCACTATGGACTGGACTCTCACACTACTATGTTAGATCCACTATGGACTGGACTCTCACACTATTATGTTAGATCCACTATGGACTGGACTCTCACACTATTATGTTAGATCCACTATGGACTGGACTCTCACACTATTATGTTAGATCCACTATGGACTGGACTCTCACACTCTTATGTTAGATCCACTATGGACTGGACTCTCACACTATTATGTTAGATCCACTATGGACTGGACTCTCACACTATTATGTTAGATCCACTATGGACTGGACTCTCACACTATTATGTTAGATCCACTATGGACTGGACTCTCACACTCTTATGTTAGATCCACTATGGACTGGACTCTCACACTATTATGTTAGATCCACTATGGACTGGACTCTCACACTATTATGTTAGATCCACTATGGACTGGACTCTCACACTATTATGTTAGATCCACTATGGACTGGACTCTCACACTCTTATGTTAGATCCACTATGGACTGGACTCTCACACTATTATGTTAGATCCACTATGGACTGGACTCTCTCACTATTATGTTAGATCCACTATGGACTGGACTCTCACACTATTATGTTAGATCCACTATGGACTGGACTCTCACACTATTATGTTAGATCCACTATGGACTGGACTCTCACACTATTATGTTAGATCCACTATGGACTGGACTCTCACACTATTATGTTAGATCCACTATGGACTGGACTCTCACACTATTATGTTAGATCCACTATGGACTGGACTCTCACACTATTATGTTAGATCCACTATGGACTGGACTCTCACACTATTATGTTAGATCCACTATGGACTGAACTCTCACACTCTTATGTTAGATCCACTATGGACTGGACTCTCACACTATTATGTTAGATCCACTATGGACTGGACTCTCACACTATTATGTTAGATCCACTATGGACTGGACTCTCACAATATTATGTTAGATCCACTATGGACTGGACTCTCACACTATTATGTTAGATCCATTATGGACTGGACTCTCACTATTATGTTAGATCCACTATAGACTGGACTCTCACACTATTATGTTAGATCCACTATGGACTGGACTCTCACACTATTATGTTAGATCCACTATGGACTGGACTCTCACTATTATGTTGGATCCACTATGGACTGGACTCTCACACTATTATGTTAGATCCACTATGGACTGGACTCTCACTATTATGTTAGATCCACTATAGACTGGACTCTCACACTATTATGTTAGATCCACTATGGACTGGACTCTCACTATTATGTTGGATCCACTATGGACTGGACTCTCACACTATTATGTTAGATCCACTATGGACTGGACTCTCACACTATTATGTTAGATCCACTATGGACTGGACTCTCACACTATTATGTTAGATCCACTATGGACTGGACTCTCACACTATTATGTTAGATCCACTATGGACTGGACTCTCACTATTATGTTAGATCCACTATGGACTGGACTCTCACTATTATGTTAGATCCACTATGGACTGGACTCTCACACTATTATGTTAGATCCACTATGGACTGGACTCTCACCATTATGTTAGATCCACTATGGACTGGACTCTCACACTATTATGTTAGATCCACTATGGACTGGACTCTCACTATTATGTTAGATCCACTATGGACTGGACTCTCACTATTATGTTAGATCCACTATGGACTGGACTCTCACACTATTATGTTAGATCCACTATGGACTGGACTCTCACACTATTATGTTAGATCCACTATGGACTGGACTCTCACACTATTATGTTAGATCCACTATGGACTGGACTCTCACACTATTATGTTAGATCCACTATGGACTGGACTCTCACACTATTATGTTAGATCCACTATGGACTGGACTCTCACACTATTATGTTAGATCCACTATGGACTGAACTCTCACACTCTTATGTTAGATCCACTATGGACTGGACTCTCACACTATTATGTTAGATCCACTATGGACTGGACTCTCACACTACTATGTTAGATCCACTATGGACTGGACTCTCACACTATTATGTTAGATCCACTATGGACTGGACTCTCACACTATTATGTTAGATCCACTATGGACTGGACTCTCACACTATTATGTTAGATCCACTATGGACTGGACTCTCACACTCTTATGTTAGATCCACTATGGACTGGACTCTCACACTATTATGTTAGATCCACTATGGACTGGACTCTCACACTATTATGTTAGATCCACTATGGACTGGACTCTCACACTATTATGTTAGATCCACTATGGACTGGACTCTCACACTCTTATGTTAGATCCACTATGGACTGGACTCTCACACTATTATGTTAGATCCACTATGGACTGGACTCTCACACTATTATGTTAGATCCACTATGGACTGGACTCTCACACTATTATGTTAGATCCACTATGGACTGGACTCTCACACTCTTATGTTAGATCCACTATGGACTGGACTCTCACACTATTATGTTAGATCCACTATGGACTGGACTCTCTCACTATTATGTTAGATCCACTATATCACTTTTTAATATTATGTGATATAATTCCTTGTATGTTTTCTTTTATGAACTGTACTGTTCAGACATGAAAAAGCATATGGGCACAAAAAAAAAAGGTAACTGAACATAGCCTTTGTGGACTCACCTCTCTCTTGGAAGACGGCGGGCAGTAGAAGAAGTAATGTGGATTGGAAGGCACAGGTTTGAAGTAGTGGGATACGATCCCCACAAATTTTTCCTGTTGAGGTTGAAGGAGATCACTTTAAGTCTGGGGTGTTCAACATTTTTCCCGCTCCCTTCTTCTCCCTGCTTGCTCTCTTTGTTTTGTCCTGTCTACACTTTTTTGAAGCCTCTTTCTTTGCGCTGTCCTCCAAATCTAAACATCAAACATGGATATGACCAGCTGGACTCTCGACTCAATTGACAACATCTTTTCGACGAGGAAAAGAGGTTCTGGGGAGCCCGGCTGCCCTGATGGAACCATTGCTGCGGAGTACGTGAGAGATTCCTGGGATAAATGGAGAATCATGTGCCTCTCAGTCCTTTCCATCCATCGAGGACGTGGAAGACATCTACCTATTTGTAACCGTGATCGCGGGGCACCAGCTGATTGGGCTGGGCCTTGCTCTGGTGTATCGTCAAATTCGTAAGACGATGGCAGCCACTCAAGGAGCCCAAAGGCTGTTCGTCGCAATGGAAGAATTGGGCCGGGCTGTGGGATCACAGTCTGGGGCGATTTCTGAACTGAATCGCAAGATGGATCACATCATGGAAAAGCTGGTTGAAAGGGAAAAACTATTCCCCATGGAATAGAACAGACAAGCCATTGTAATGTCTGTTCACGGAAAAACAAAATCCTAATCTACGATTTGACTACTTCGAATGGCCTTGATAGGAGCAGGCTGTTCTGAAAACATCCCCCCGAGGACTCCTCAATGATGGACGCTTTTGACCTCAACCCCTCCTCAACGACACCTGGAGTCGAACTTTTGCTTGCATGCAGAACGGCCCCAGGCCTATGGACACTACATCAACACACCCAAGACAACGGGCATATACACACACACCCCATGCCTTCACCACCGCTTGATTCCCCATCGGGGTGATGGACGGCTGGCAGCGCTTTATAGCAGCAGTCGACCTCCAGGGCCCCAACTCCCCCACCCCTCTGTTGTGAGTTGTCATGATTAAATGTAACATGTTTATGTGTGCATGGCATGGAGGTTTTTTCCCACACCAGACTAGACCCCCTTAGGAGCCCAGTCTAGATTGTATTTTTTTTACTCATCTTTTTCCCCAGCGCTTTACCTTTTTCCCACCTTTTACGGGGTCGCCACATCAGCGTTCCTGTTCTGTAACCCTGTACACTGTTTGTTTGTCTAATCTTGAACGGGTTTGTGCTGAAAACATAGTTTCGTTGTACTTGTGCATTGACAATAAAGTCCTATCATATTCCTTTTTGCTCTTTTTCCACTACTTTTTATTTTTTTTATTGTATTTTTTGTGTGTTTACTGTCCCACCGAGACCTCACCTGGATGATTTTGTGCACTCCCGGACACATATCACAGGTGGGATGCGTCTGGAGCATCTCCAGGGGGAACACTGGGAGCCTGGACGTCTTGGTTACAGGAGCTGGTTCAACTTCACTGGCATCTTCCATCTCAAAACTAACCAAAAACATCCCAAATAAGACCCTGAATGGCACATGGACTATCACTGCTCCTTGGTCTCACCTGGACATGGAGGCCACAGCAGACTTGACATCGGGTTTTTCCTCCTCCACCTCTCCGATGGTGAAGGTAGCAGACCTCTCCGTGGGTTTGGGATGTTGCGGCGGAGACCGGCCGTTCTCCCTGAAGACCCTGATGTGTCCGCAGAGGGTCTGCAGGAAAGAGGTGATGTCCATCTCCTGCAGGGATTCTTCGCAGTAGTCCATGGCCATCAGGACGTCTTGGGAGCTGATGCTGTAGGACTGCTGCAGGCTCCGGTAGACTCCTGAAAGCCACCGAGAAAGACTTAGGAAGCTAAATAAGAACTGATTTCAGTGCTTTAATAGGCAGAAACCTCATTTAGAAGAACTGACATGAGGCAAACATCTAGTGCCAAGGTTTCTGCAATCTAATTTAATTTTTTTTTTTCAACTTTAAACACATTTAATGCCCAAATCCCAATGCAGCTCGTTATTATTTAAAGTCAAAAGCTTACAATTGGCAATGATAATGTTGGATGGTTGGAAATTAAGCACCAATGCAATCATAATATATAATATTAATGCAAAGAACCCTTTCAAAGTCAATAAACATATTTTTCCTTACTGTAGTATGTTTTATCATTGTAATTGGAAGGTCAATACCATACATATCCGAAATTACTATTTGTTAGCAAAAAATTGCAGTGTAGATTTATCCCCAGTTGGAAAAACTGTGTCAGATGGTTTGTTTTGTTGTCTTTTTTGTTGCCAATGCCAAAAATAAAATGGACTCTCAATATTTGTTAGCAAAAATTGCAGTGTAGATTTATCCCCAGTTGGAAAAACTGTGTCAGATTGTTTGTTTTGTTGTCTTTTTGTTGCCAATGCCAAAATAAAATGGACTCATTATTTGTTAGCAAAAATTGCAGTTCAATAATATTGAACATCTTGAATTGAAGATTTATCACCAGTTGGAAAAAACTGTTGGGTGGTTTGTTTTGTTGTCTGTTTTGTTGCCAATGCCAAAAAACAAATGGACTCTCATTATTTGTTAGCAAAAATTGAACTTAAATAAATTTTTAACATCTTGAAGTGCAGATTTTTCCCCAGTTGGAAAAACTGTGTTGGGTGGTTTGTTTTGTTGCCAACGCCAAAAATAAAATGGACTCAATATTTGTAGGTAGAAATTGCACTTCAATAAATATTAAACATCTTCAAGCGCAGATTTTTCCCCAGTAGGAAAAACTGTGTCAAATGGCTTGTTTTGTTGTCTTTTTTGTTGCCAATGTCAAAATAAAATGGACTCTCAATATTTGTCAGCAAAAATTGCACTTCAATAAATATTGAACATCTTGAAGCACAGATTTTTCCCCAGTTGGAAAAACTGTGTCCAATGGTTTGTTTTGTTGTCTTTTTGTTGCCAATGCCAAAATAAAATGGACTCATTATTTGTTAGCAAAAATTGCACTTAAATAAATTTTTAACATCTTGAAGTGCAGATTTTTCCCCAGTTAGAAAAACTGTCGGGTGGTGGTCTTTTTTGTTACCAATGCCAAAATTAAAATGGACTCAATATTTGTTAGCAAAAATTGCAGTTCAATAATATTGAACATCTTGAATTGAAGATTTATCACCAGTTGGAAAAAACTGTTGGGTGGTTTGTTTTGTTGTCTGTTTTGTTGCCAATGCCAAAAAACAAATGGACTCAATATTTGTCAGCAAAAATTGCACTTCAATAAATATTGAACATTTTGAAGCGCAGATTTTTCCCCAGTTGGAAAAACTGTGTCAAATGGTTTGTTTTGTTGTCTTTTTGTTGCCAATGTCAAAATAAAATGGACTCTCATTATTTGTTAGCAAAAATTGCACTTAAATACATTTTGAACATCTTGAAGTGCAGATTTTTCCCCAGTTGGAAAAACTGTCGGGTGGTTGTCTTTTTTGTTACCAATGCCAAAATTAAAATGGACTCAATATTTGTTAGCAAAAATTGCAGTTCAATAATATTGAACATCTTGAATTGAAGATTTATCACCAGTTGGAAAAAACTGTTGGGTGGTTTGTTTTGTTGTCTGTTTTGTTGCCAATGCCAAAAAACAAATGACTCAATATTTGTCAGCAAAAATTGCACTTCAATAAATATTGAACATTTTGAAGCGCAGATTTTTCCCCAGTTGGAAAAACTGTGTCAAATGGTTTGTTTTGTTGTCTTTTTGTTGCCGATGTCAAAATAAAATGGACTCTCATTATTTGTTAGCAAAAATTGAACTTAAATACATTTTTAACATCTTGGAAGTGCAGATTTTTCCCCAGTTGGAAAAACTGTGTTGGGTGGTTTGTTTTGTTGCCAATGCCAAAAATAAAATGGACTCAATATTTGTAGGTAAAAATTGCACTTCAATAAATATTGAACATCTTGAAGCGCAGATTTTTCCCCAGTAGGAAAAACTGTGTCAAATGGCTTGTTTTGTTGTCTTTTTTGTTGCCAATGTCAAAATAAAATGGACTCTCAATATTTGTCAGCAAAAATTGCACTTCAATAAATACTGAACATCTTGAAGCACAGATTTTTCCCCAGTTGGAAAAACTGTGTCCAATGGTTTGTTTTGTTGTCTTTTTGTTGCCAATGCCAAAATAAAATTGACTCATTATTTGTTAGCAAAAATTGCACTTAAATAAATTTTTAACATCTTGAAGTGCAGATTCTTCCCCAGTTGGAAAAACTGTCGGGTGGTTGTTGTCTTTTTTGTTGCCAATGCCAAAATTAAAATGGACTCAATATTTGTTAGCAAAAATTGCAGTTCAATAATATTGAACGTCTTGAAGTGCAGATTTTTCCCCAGCTGGAAAAACAATGTCGGCTGGTCTGTTTTGTTGCCAATGCCAAAAATAAAATGAACTCAATATTTGTCAGCAAAAATTGCACTTCAATAAATATTAAACATCTTGAAGCGCAGGTTTTTCCCCAGTTGGAAAAACTGTGTCAAATGGTTTGTTTTGTTGTCTTTTTGTTGCCAACGGCAAAAATAAAATGTACTCTCAATATTGGTTAGCAAAAAGTGCAGATTTTTCCTGAGCTGGAAAAACTGTGTCGGGTGGTTTTTGTTGTCTTTTTTGTTGCCAATGCCAAAATTAAAATGGACTCAATATTTGTCAGCAAAAATTGCACTTCAATAAATATTGAACATCTTGAAGCGCAGATTTTTCCCCAGTAGGAAAAACTGTGTCAAATGGCTTGTTTTGTTGTCTTTTTGTTGCCAATGCCAAAATAAAATGGACTCATTATTTGTTAGCAAAAATTGCACTTCAATAAATATTAAACATCTTGAAGCGCAGATTTTTCCCCAGTAGGAAAAACTGTGTCAAATGGCTTGTTTTGTTGTCTTTTTGTTGCCAATGCCAAAATAAAATGGACTCATTATTTGTTAGCAAAAATTGCACTTCAATAAATATTGAACATCTTGAAGTGCAGATTTTTCCCCAGTTGGAAAAAGTGTCGGGTGGTTGTTGTCTTTTTTGTTGCCAATGCCAAAAATAAAATGGACTCTCAATATCTGTTAGCAAAAATTGCAGTTCAATAATATCGAACATATTGAAGTGCAGATTTTTCCCCAGCTGGAAAAACTATGTCGAGTGGTCTGCTTTGTTGCCAATGCCAAAAATAAAATGAACTCAATATTTGTCAGCAAAAATTGCACTTCAATAAATATTAAACATCTTGAAGCGCAGATTTTTCCCCAGTTGGAAAAACTGTGTCAAATGCTTTGTTTTGTTGTCTTTTTGTTGCCAACGCCAAAAATAAAATGTACTCTCAATATTGGTTAGCAAAATTGCAGTTCAATAATATTGAACGTCTTGAAGTGCAGATTTTTCCCAAGTTGGAAAAACTGTCGGGTGTTTGTTGTCTTTTTTGTTGCCAATGCCAAAATGAAAATGGACTCTCAATATCTGTTAGCAAAAATTGCACTTCAATGAATATTGAACATCTTGAAGTGCAGATTTTTCCCGAGCTGGAAAAACTGTGTCAGGTGGTTTTTGTTGTCTTTTTTGTTGCCAATGCCAAAATTAAAATGGACTCTCAATATCTGTTAGCAAAAATTGCAGTTCAATAATATTGAACATCTTGAATTGCAGATTTATCACCAGTTGGAAAAAACTGTCGGGTGGTTTGTTTTGTTGTCTGTTTTGTTGCCAATGCCAAAAATAAAATGGACTCAATATTTGTCAGCAAAAATTGCACTTCAATAAATATTAAACATCTTGAAGCGCAGATTTTTCCCCAGTTGGAAAAACTGTGTCAAATGGTTTGTTTTGTTGTCTTTTTGTTGCCAATAAATATTGAACACCTTGAAGTGCAGATTTTTCCCCAGCTCAGGTGCCAAAATGTTACTGTAAATTGCAGGGTTTTTTTAAAATTTATAGTGAAAAAAAATAATGTACATTTTACAATAAAATTCTGGCAACTGAGCTGCCTTTTTTTTAACCATAAAAACAG